>NW_026047441.1:52500-57500 GCF_023864345.2 Schistocerca serialis cubense
CCTACTTTGGCCGCAAGGCGCCGCGAGCAGGGGGCGCCGGCGCGCAGCTGCGCCGCCTGCCGCGTCCGTCGGCCGGCGCGCCTGCCACCGGCCGCCCCCACCAGCCGGCTGTAGCGCGTGCGCCCACGCACCGCGCTGCCAGCACGCCGGGCGGCCCCCCCTCACCGGCCGGGGACGGTCCCACCCAGCCACCGCCGCGTATCGCCTCACACCCAGATCCCCTTTCACGTTCGTGGGCATGGTGGGTCCCCTTTCACGTTCGTGGGCATGGTGGGTATCCCTGAAACAACCGGTTAATAGCTCGACCGATCGTCGCCAACACTGATTCACCTCTAGCGAGAACAACCGCACCACAACGGGTTACCGGTTGTTCATTTGCGTAACGTCACCAGCAAACGTACACGTCCATCGCCATTTGCAACGAGTATTGCATGCCTGTGTCAGGTGTCACAACACACTACGTCTGCCCACATAGACGCAACAACATGTGCACGCCTAGAGAACACGTGGAAGGTAGACCCCGTACGTATGCGGTGTCCATTGCGCGAACGACTGTCAGCCCGCCTCTGCAGCATGTCGCAGATGTGGAACGCGGTGCAACATGCTATCACGGTGTGTGAGAAGAGACGACTACGTCCGAATACACGCTCCACTACATCAACAGACTGCTCATGCTGATCGCCATCCAGGGCGTCCGTTCCTCCCACACGTCTGTATGGCGTACCACACTGCAATCCAGCTCTTATAGGGAGACGACACGTAGCTGCGTGCACAATATTTGGACTGTATGGTCCGCCGTTGCTAGGCGCTGTCGTCATACGGTCACATGGGCCACGATGTATCATTCAGTACATACGGAGCAATGTGCAGTACAGTTTGTGGGTTTTGCGTACATCGGCGGACAGGTGACAGGCCGTACCACAACGTAGGCTGAGTACGTCGGCATGCGAAGGGCATTGAACATGCAAACTTCTCACCGACCAGCTTGCGAAGGCAGGGGGGAAGGGGGGGGGGCATGTACGTCCTGCTGCTATCCACACTACAGTGTATAGCAGGAGCATGTGGAAAGTCAGCAACACCTGCAAGGTGTTTAACATGACGCGATACACAGGGGACCGGGCAGTGCGAGTAGCGAACTATATTGCGAGGGTTGCGGTTAGGCAACACTACACTACTTTAACGGGTTGCATAACAATTACAGAGCAGGTTCAGCGACAACGTGCGTCAGGTTAAGGCGCAATATAGTTTAGGTTACGGCGCACTTTAGGTTAGGTTAAGGCACATTATAGGTTAGGTTAAGGCACAACATGGGTTACGTTAAGGCACAACATGGGTTACGTTAAGGCACAACATGGGTTAGGTTAAGGCACAACATGGGTTAGGTTAAGGCACAACATGGGTTAGGTTAAGGCACAACATGGGTTAGGTTAAGGCACAACATGGGTTAGGTTAAGGCACAACATGGGTTAGGTTAAGGCACAACATGGGTTAGGTTAAGGCACAACATGGGTTAGGTTAAGGCACAACATGGGTTAGGTTAAGGCACAACATGGGTTAGGTTAAGGCACAACATGGGTTAGGTTAAGGCACAACATGGGTTAGGTTAAGGCACAACATGGGTTAGGTTAAGGCACAACATGGGTTAGGTTAAGGCACAACATGGGTTAGGTTAAGGCACAACATGGGTTAGGTTAAGGCACAACATGGGTTAGGTTAAGGCACAACATGGGTTAGGTTAAGGCACAACATGGGTTAGGTTAAGGCACAACATGGGTTAGGTTAAGGCACAACATGGGTTAGGTTAAGGCACAACATGGGTTAGGTTAAGGCACAACATGGGTTAGGTTAAGGCACAACATGGGTTAGGTTAAGGCACAACATGGGTTAGGTTAAGGCACAACATGGGTTAGGTTAAGGCACAACATGGGTTAGGTTAAGGCACAACATGGGTTAGGTTAAGGCACAACATGGGTTAGGTTAAGGCACAACATGGGTTAGGTTAAGGCACAACATGGGTTAGGTTAAGGCACAACATGGGTTAGGTTAAGGCACAACATGGGTTAGGTTAAGGCACAACATGGGTTAGGTTAAGGCACAACATGGGTTAGGTTAAGGCACAACATGGGTTAGGTTAAGGCACAACATGGGTTAGGTTAAGGCACAACATGGGTTAGGTTAAGGCACAACATGGGTTAGGTTAAGGCACAACATGGGTTAGGTTAAGGCACAACATGGGTTAGGTTAAGGCACACCATGGGTTAGGTTAAGGCACACCATGGGTTAGGTTAAGGCACACCATGGGTTAGGTTAAGGCACACCATGGGTTAGGTTAAGGCACAACATGGGTTAGGTTAAGGCACAACATGGGTTAGGTTAAGGCACAACATGGGTTAGGTTAAGGCACAACGTAGGTTAGGTTAAGGCACAACGTGGGTTAGGTTAAGGCACAACGTGGGTTAGGTTAAGGCACAACGTGGGTTAGGTTAAGGCACAACGTGGGTTAGGTTAAGGCACAACGTGGGTTAGGTTAAGGCACAACATGGGTTAGGTTAAGGCACAACATGGGTTAGGTTAAGGCACACCATGGGTTAGGTTAAGGCACACCATGGGTTAGGTTAAGGCACAACATGGGTTAGGTTAAGGCACAACATGGGTTAGGTTAAGGCACAACATGGGTTAGGTTAAGGCACAACATGGGTTAGGTTAAGGCACAACATGGGTTAGGTTAAGGCACAACGTAGGTTAGGTTAAGGCACAACGTAGGTTAGGTTAAGGCACAACGTGGGTTAGGTTAAGGCACAACATGGGTTAGGTTAAGGCACAACATGGGTTAGGTTAAGGCACAACATGGGTTAGGTTAAGGCACAACATGGGTTAGGTTAAGGCACAACATGGGTTACGTTACGGCACAACATGGGTTACGTTACGGCACAACATGGGTTACGTTACGGCACAACATGGGTTACGTTACGGCACAACATGGGTTACGTTACGGCACAACATGGGTTACGTTACGGCACAACATGGGTTACGTTACGGCACAACATGGGTTACGTTACGGCACAAATTAGGTTAGGTTACGGCACAAATTAGGTTAGGTTAAGGCACAAATTAGGTTAGGTTAAGGCACAAATTAGGTTAGGTTAAGGCACAAATTAGGTTAGGTTAAGGCACAAATTAGGTTAGGTTAAGGCACAAATTAGGTTAGGTTAAGGCACAAATTAGGTTAGGTTAAGGCACAAATTAGGTTAGGTTAAGGCACAAATTAGGTTAGGTTAAGGCACGATATAGGTTAGGTTAAGGCACGATATAGGTTAGGTTAAGGCACGATATAGGTTAGGTTAAGGCACGATATAGGTTAGGTTAAGGCACGATATAGGTTAGGTTAAGGCACGATATAGGTTAGGTTAAGGCACGATATAGGTTAGGTTAAGGCACGATATAGGTTAGGTTAAGGTACGATATAGGTTAGGTTAAGGTACGATATAGGTTAGGTTAAGGTACGATATAGGTTAGGTTAAGGTACGATATAGGTTAGGTTAAGGTACGATATAGGTTAGGTTAAGGTACGATATAGGTTAGGTTAAGGTACGATATAGGTTAGGTTAAGGTACGATATAGGTTAGGTTAAGGTACGATATAGGTTAGGTTAAGGTACGATATAGGTTAGGTTAAGGTACGATATAGCGTAGGTTCAGATACACATTGTTGTAGGGAAAGGTGTATTGGGGGGGGGGGGCGGCAGGTTCGTTGATAGTGATTATCGTAATTGGATGCCTGCGGTATTATCCGATTTGTCACGTCAGGATGCACTTTTGGCTCATGACAGGCGGCGCTCCGATTCCATGGTTGTGGCAGATCTGTGTCTTTCATTCCTGCCATTGTTTGTGTGCTGTGACAGGAGGCAGTATTGTGATGTTGGGTGCACCACTGTGTAGGACATGTGTGGGTGTTCGTGGCTTAGCTGAGCAATGTGCGGATGTCGGAAGGGTGGGATATTGTGTTTTCTGGGTGGACCTCCCGGTCTGGTAATGATAGTGTGGATTGTGTCATGTGGCGGAGAGGATGCACTGGATGTTCTTCCATGCTGGTGGTTAGATATTGTGTGTGATAAGAGAGTAGTGTGTGATAAGAGTGTCTGGCTGACGTGTGGTTCTCATTGTGTGCAGAGTCTTTCAGCATGTATAGGGACGGTTGTATATATTATCTGTATTCTGATGGCTCTGCATCTATTACTAATCAGTGCCGTGTATACGGTTACTCTAGTTCCAGTCGAAACTGTTCTATCTCTGTACATTAGTGACACTGCGGCTCCACTATGTTGCCGCCCCTGTCGGCCGTTTCCCCCAGTGTATGGCTAATGATTATCAGCAATCAGTCTATTAGTCAATACCGGTAGTGTGACGACGTCAAATGTCCGGGATGGGGGAAGCTACACCCTTCCCGTGGGTCAGGGCCTAGAAAGACTCTTCCCACGCAGGAGACTCGGACTGTCGTTACTCTTCCGAGACATATATGTGCCCAGCGTTTTTTTGCGGCTGCGAGTGCAACGCCAGGAGGCTCGGACTGTCGTTACTCTTCCGAGATATATATTTGCCCAGCGTTTTTTGCGACTGCGAGTGCAACGCCCACGGGTGCCGACATGGATGGGGCGCTTCCTAGCTGATGGCTCAGCATGAGAATCCGTACAGTGAGCAATGCGATCGCGTCTGTAGCTTGTACGTGGTACAGCTCGCAGCTCATGAATAGGGACAGCGGGAATGTCGCATATTGGAAATATCTCTTCATGAAACGCATGTTATAGGTGTGAATTGCACCTTACGAGTGCGGGAAACGTCCGCCGTTCATCCGCTGGCGATGCGAGTTGGGCGGTTGGGGTGGGGCACGAACGGGTGCAGGTGGTGTGATTGCCGGTCCACGACTTCGTGCGGCAGAGGCACTGGCGTATGGGTGCTGTGGTCGACAGAGGCTGCATGCTTTGTGGGTGGCGTCGAAAGATG
>NW_026047441.1:65000-70000 GCF_023864345.2 Schistocerca serialis cubense
TGGTTTTGATCTAATAAAAGCGTCCCTTCCATCTCTGGTCGGGACTCTGTTTGCATGTATTAGCTCTAGAATTACCACAGTTATCCAAGTAACGTGGGTACGATCTAAGGAACCATAACTGATTTAATGAGCCATTCGCGGTTTCACCTTAATGCGGCTTGTACTGAGACATGCATGGCTTAATCTTTGAGACAAGCATATGACTACTGGCAGGATCAACCAGGGAGCTGCGTCAACTAGAGCTGAGCAGCCGGCCGCCCGGGAGTGTGTCCCGGGGGCCCGCGCGAACACGCAAGCGTCCGCTCAATTATTCTGCAAACAGGAGGAGGCTGAGCTCCCCTGCACAACACACCTCGAAACCCTCTCAGGTCCCGGCGGCGCGCAGCGCCGTCCTAAGTACTTGGTCGGGTTCGAGAGAGGCGCAATCGCCCGGAGTTAGGCGAGTAGACGCTTTAGGTGCGACCACCCGTGCTCCCAACTGAGCTTGCCGCTGCCGACAGAGGCCCGGGAGCGTGCTGTCGTGGCATTGCCGGCGGGAGACAACACGCGCCACCTACGGTGACCGGCAGCTCCAACGCCAGCGCCACAGAAGGACAAAAGCCCTACTTGGGTGCCGAAGCGAACTCTCCCAGCACAGCGCACGCGCCAACACGTCCGCACAGCTGCGATACAAACCACCTGCGAGAACCGCTGGGGCGACCGAGCAGCAGACGGCGTCGCGGCGCCGAGCGCCGGGCGGCGGCGCATCCTCAGCGCACAAAGTCCTCAATCGGACCAGCACACTGCAGATGGCCACCGCGCTTCGCACCGGGCCCGCGAGGACCTACTTTGGCCGCAAGGCGCCGCGAGCAGGGGGCGCCGGCGCGCAGCTGCGCCGCCTGCCGCGTCCGTCGGCCGGCGCGCCTGCCACCGGCCGCCCCCACCAGCCGGCTGTAGCGCGTGCGCCCACGCACCGCGCTGCCAGCACGCCGGGCGGCCCCCCCTCACCGGCCGGGGACGGTCCCACCCAGCCACCGCCGCGTATCGCCTCACACCCAGATCCCCTTTCACGTTCGTGGGCATGGTGGGTCCCCTTTCACGTTCGTGGGCATGGTGGGTATCCCTGAAACAACCGGTTAATAGCTCGACCGATCGTCGCCAACACTGATTCACCTCTAGCGAGAACAACCGCACCACAACGGGTTACCGGTTGTTCATTTGCGTAACGTCACCAGCAAACGTACACGTCCATCGCCATTTGCAACGAGTATTGCATGCCTGTGTCAGGTGTCACAACACACTACGTCTGCCCACATAGACGCAACAACATGTGCACGCCTAGAGAACACGTGGAAGGTAGACCCCGTACGTATGCGGTGTCCATTGCGCGAACGACTGTCAGCCCGCCTCTGCAGCATGTCGCAGATGTGGAACGCGGTGCAACATGCTATCACGGTGTGTGAGAAGAGACGACTACGTCCGAATACACGCTCCACTACATCAACAGACTGCTCATGCTGATCGCCATCCAGGGCGTCCGTTCCTCCCACACGTCTGTATGGCGTACCACACTGCAATCCAGCTCTTATAGGGAGACGACACGTAGCTGCGTGCACAATATTTGGACTGTATGGTCCGCCGTTGCTAGGCGCTGTCGTCATACGGTCACATGGGCCACGATGTATCATTCAGTACATACGGAGCAATGTGCAGTACAGTTTGTGGGTTTTGCGTACATCGGCGGACAGGTGACAGGCCGTACCACAACGTAGGCTGAGTACGTCGGCATGCGAAGGGCATTGAACATGCAAACTTCTCACCGACCAGCTTGCGAAGGCAGGGGGGAAGGGGGGGGGGCATGTACGTCCTGCTGCTATCCACACTACAGTGTATAGCAGGAGCATGTGGAAAGTCAGCAACACCTGCAAGGTGTTTAACATGACGCGATACACAGGGGACCGGGCAGTGCGAGTAGCGAACTATATTGCGAGGGTTGCGGTTAGGCAACACTACACTACTTTAACGGGTTGCATAACAATTACAGAGCAGGTTCAGCGACAACGTGCGTCAGGTTAAGGCGCAATATAGTTTAGGTTACGGCGCACTTTAGGTTAGGTTAAGGCACATTATAGGTTAGGTTAAGGCACAACATGGGTTACGTTAAGGCACAACATGGGTTACGTTAAGGCACAACATGGGTTAGGTTAAGGCACAACATGGGTTAGGTTAAGGCACAACATGGGTTAGGTTAAGGCACAACATGGGTTAGGTTAAGGCACAACATGGGTTAGGTTAAGGCACAACATGGGTTAGGTTAAGGCACAACATGGGTTAGGTTAAGGCACAACATGGGTTAGGTTAAGGCACAACATGGGTTAGGTTAAGGCACAACATGGGTTAGGTTAAGGCACAACATGGGTTAGGTTAAGGCACAACATGGGTTAGGTTAAGGCACAACATGGGTTAGGTTAAGGCACAACATGGGTTAGGTTAAGGCACAACATGGGTTAGGTTAAGGCACAACATGGGTTAGGTTAAGGCACAACATGGGTTAGGTTAAGGCACAACATGGGTTAGGTTAAGGCACAACATGGGTTAGGTTAAGGCACAACATGGGTTAGGTTAAGGCACAACATGGGTTAGGTTAAGGCACAACATGGGTTAGGTTAAGGCACAACATGGGTTAGGTTAAGGCACAACATGGGTTAGGTTAAGGCACAACATGGGTTAGGTTAAGGCACAACATGGGTTAGGTTAAGGCACAACATGGGTTAGGTTAAGGCACAACATGGGTTAGGTTAAGGCACAACATGGGTTAGGTTAAGGCACAACATGGGTTAGGTTAAGGCACAACATGGGTTAGGTTAAGGCACAACATGGGTTAGGTTAAGGCACAACATGGGTTAGGTTAAGGCACAACATGGGTTAGGTTAAGGCACAACATGGGTTAGGTTAAGGCACAACATGGGTTAGGTTAAGGCACAACATGGGTTAGGTTAAGGCACAACATGGGTTAGGTTAAGGCACAACATGGGTTAGGTTAAGGCACACCATGGGTTAGGTTAAGGCACACCATGGGTTAGGTTAAGGCACACCATGGGTTAGGTTAAGGCACACCATGGGTTAGGTTAAGGCACAACATGGGTTAGGTTAAGGCACAACATGGGTTAGGTTAAGGCACAACATGGGTTAGGTTAAGGCACAACGTAGGTTAGGTTAAGGCACAACGTGGGTTAGGTTAAGGCACAACGTGGGTTAGGTTAAGGCACAACGTGGGTTAGGTTAAGGCACAACGTGGGTTAGGTTAAGGCACAACGTGGGTTAGGTTAAGGCACAACATGGGTTAGGTTAAGGCACAACATGGGTTAGGTTAAGGCACACCATGGGTTAGGTTAAGGCACACCATGGGTTAGGTTAAGGCACAACATGGGTTAGGTTAAGGCACAACATGGGTTAGGTTAAGGCACAACATGGGTTAGGTTAAGGCACAACATGGGTTAGGTTAAGGCACAACATGGGTTAGGTTAAGGCACAACGTAGGTTAGGTTAAGGCACAACGTAGGTTAGGTTAAGGCACAACGTGGGTTAGGTTAAGGCACAACATGGGTTAGGTTAAGGCACAACATGGGTTAGGTTAAGGCACAACATGGGTTAGGTTAAGGCACAACATGGGTTAGGTTAAGGCACAACATGGGTTACGTTACGGCACAACATGGGTTACGTTACGGCACAACATGGGTTACGTTACGGCACAACATGGGTTACGTTACGGCACAACATGGGTTACGTTACGGCACAACATGGGTTACGTTACGGCACAACATGGGTTACGTTACGGCACAAATTAGGTTAGGTTACGGCACAAATTAGGTTAGGTTAAGGCACAAATTAGGTTAGGTTAAGGCACAAATTAGGTTAGGTTAAGGCACAAATTAGGTTAGGTTAAGGCACAAATTAGGTTAGGTTAAGGCACAAATTAGGTTAGGTTAAGGCACAAATTAGGTTAGGTTAAGGCACAAATTAGGTTAGGTTAAGGCACAAATTAGGTTAGGTTAAGGCACAAATTAGGTTAGGTTAAGGCACGATATAGGTTAGGTTAAGGCACGATATAGGTTAGGTTAAGGCACGATATAGGTTAGGTTAAGGCACGATATAGGTTAGGTTAAGGCACGATATAGGTTAGGTTAAGGCACGATATAGGTTAGGTTAAGGCACGATATAGGTTAGGTTAAGGCACGATATAGGTTAGGTTAAGGTACGATATAGGTTAGGTTAAGGTACGATATAGGTTAGGTTAAGGTACGATATAGGTTAGGTTAAGGTACGATATAGGTTAGGTTAAGGTACGATATAGGTTAGGTTAAGGTACGATATAGGTTAGGTTAAGGTACGATATAGGTTAGGTTAAGGTACGATATAGGTTAGGTTAAGGTACGATATAGGTTAGGTTAAGGTACGATATAGGTTAGGTTAAGGTACGATATAGCGTAGGTTCAGATACACATTGTTGTAGGGAAAGGTGTATTGGGGGGGGGGGGCGGCAGGTTCGTTGATAGTGATTATCGTAATTGGATGCCTGCGGTATTATCCGATTTGTCACGTCAGGATGCACTTTTGGCTCATGACAGGCGGCGCTCCGATTCCATGGTTGTGGCAGATCTGTGTCTTTCATTCCTGCCATTGTTTGTGTGCTGTGACAGGAGGCAGTATTGTGATGTTGGGTGCACCACTGTGTAGGACATGTGTGGGTGTTCGTGGCTTAGCTGAGCAATGTGCGGATGTCGGAAGGGTGGGATATTGTGTTTTCTGGGTGGACCTCCCGGTCTGGTAATGATAGTGTGGATTGTGTCATGTGGCGGAGAGGATGCACTGGATGTTCTTCCATGCTGGTGGTTAGATATTGTGTGTGATAAGAGAGTAGTGTGTGATAAGAGTGTCTGGCTGACGTGTGGTTCTCATTGTGTGCAGAGTCTTTCAGCATGTATAGGGACGGTTGTATATATTATCTGTATTCTGATGGC
>NW_026047441.1:75000-77500 GCF_023864345.2 Schistocerca serialis cubense
GGCAGCATGATCCACCGAATCGAATGCCTTCGAAACGTCGATCGATGCCACAAAGACAGAGCGGCAGGAGCGAACTGCGTCGGTGAGAGCAGTGTCCAAGATGAAAGTATTTTCCAACATCCCATCCCGAGGGATGAATGCCCGCTGACGTTCGTCCACAGCACAAGCGCGCATCAGGCGTGACGCGAGAACCTTGTGAAAGGTCCGCGCCAACACCGAGCAGACCGTAATGGGGCGAAAGTCAGCGGGGGATGTTGGTGCAGCCGTTTTCGGGAGAAGGGACGTCCGCGCGCGAAGCAGGCGTTCCGGGAGGGCGCGGGCCAGAAGGAAGAGATTCATCACTTTCACCAGGACTTCGTGCGGCAGGCGCCGCAACTCCGCTGGGGTAAGGCCGTCCGGCCCGGCCGCTGATCCCCTGGGCGGCAACGCGGCGGCGACCTCCTCATGTGTGACCGGCCCCCATAGGCACTCAAGAGCGACAGGCTCCGAGTGCGGGAGGAGGCGGTCACGAATGAAGCCCGCGGTGGAGACGGGCTTCTTTGTGAAGAGGTCCGCCCAGAAGTCCAGCAGACCAGGGATGGCAGGTGGCGGCTGGAGCAGGGTGCCATCCAAGAGGCCGCGCACGCAACGTGCACGCGACCGTCGGAAGGCATCCTGCGTTCTCGCGTACTCCCAGCGGCGCCGCTTGCGCTTCTGCGTCGGCGGCGCGGCAGGCGGCCGCTTCGATGGTTGGCGCGGCCGCTGTGTCCTGGTGATCGATCTCTCCCCTCTGGACCCGACCGACGCAAGGGCATCCGGGAGCATGCCCAGGATGACATCGGGCGGCGTGCCCCGCCCCAGACCTATGACACGATCCAGGGCAGAGAAACGCTGGGCGGAAGCGGGTAGCCCCGCCAGATGCTCCCAGATGGCGGCGTCAGTCGGCCCCTCCGGCGGCGGCCCGGTGGTGTCGGCCGCGAAGTCCTCGGCTGCGTCGACGGGCGGCGCAGCGGCCTCGCCCGCGTCTGGCAGCGGGCTCGCTGCTCCCCGGCGGGACGCCGGCTCTTCCCCCCGACCGATCTCAAGCGCCTCCATGGATTGGCGGACAAGCTGCTTGTGGGCAGCTTGCCGCCGTCGGCACTTGATTGCCTCAAGCGTTCGGTCGGGGAACATCCTGATGAGCTCTTGATTTACAAAGAAGAACCGGGCGTCCCTCTCGAGGAACAGTTCGGCCTCCGCCTTGGCGAGCGACAGGACTTCTTCCTCCGTCCACCTCGCGCGATGCCTCTCCGTGACGATCTCCGCGTTGGCGGCCGCAAGGTGTTGGCGGCGGCGATGGACCCCGAGACCGTTCTTGGTGGTGAAGCTGCGGTGGCACTCACTACAGGCGTATACAGCTGCAAAAGTTACAAGATTTTCGGCACGGCCGGTTGGCCGGCTAGGTGCTGGGGGAGTTGGGGTGGCACCTTCAGCGGAAGGGCCACCACTTTTTCTCTGAATACTGCCCCCAACTAAAAAAAGGGATAGTGCGAGGGGGGGCTGGTAACCCCCCCAAGCCCCTGGTGCGGTCTTCCACTCTGCGAAAATCAGCGGGCCCACGAGAAGGGGAGAAGACCGCAGGAGAGGAGAGGCTAAGAGGGCTAGGCCCATGTATTGCGCATCACTCTCCCTGTAACCATAACCCAAGGAAGGCACCTCGCAGCAGCAGCACGACTACATCAAGACCGCACTTCGAAAAGCCAAGTCCGGATGCAGCCACACCGCCGCCACTTGGCCACCTTAAGAGAGTCATAGTTACTCCCGCCGTTTACCCGCGCTTGCTTGAATTTCTTCACGTTGACATTCAGAGCACTGGGCAGAAATCACATTGCGTCAACACCCGCTAGGGCCATCGCAATGCTTTGTTTTAATTAGACAGTCGGATTCCCCCAGTCCGTGCCAGTTCTGAGTTGATCGTTGAATGGCGGCCGAAGAGAATCCGCGCACCCGCGCGCCCCCGGAGGAGCACGCTAAGGCGGACGCGGCCTCGCAGCAAGGAAGATCCGTGGGAGGCCAAGGCACGGGACCGAGCTCGGATCCTGCACGCAGGTTGAAGCACCGGGGCGCGAACGCCGCGCAGGCGCGCGCATCCTGCACCGCCGGCCAGCACGAGGCCGACCAACGGCGAGAGCAGACCACGCCCGCGCTAAACGCCCGCACTTACCGGCACCCCTACGGCACTCACCTCGCCCAGGCCCGGCACGTTAGCGCTGACCCACTTCCCGACCAAGCCCGACACGCCCCGATCCTCAGAGCCAATCCTTATCCCGAAGTTACGGATCCAATTTGCCGACTTCCCTTACCTACATTATTCTATCGACTAGAGGCTCTTCACCTTGGAGACCTGCTGCGGATATGGGTACGAACCGGCGCGACACCTCCACGTGGCCCTCTCCCGGATTTTCAAGGTCCGAGGGGAAGATCGGGACACCGCCGCAACTGCGGTGCTCTTCGCGTTCCAAACCCTATCTCCCTGCTAGAG
>NW_026047441.1:82500-87500 GCF_023864345.2 Schistocerca serialis cubense
GCTTGCCGCTGCCGACAGAGGCCCGGGAGCGTGCTGTCGTGGCATTGCCGGCGGGAGACAACACGCGCCACCTACGGTGACCGGCAGCTCCAACGCCAGCGCCACAGAAGGACAAAAGCCCTACTTGGGTGCCGAAGCGAACTCTCCCAGCACAGCGCACGCGCCAACACGTCCGCACAGCTGCGATACAAACCACCTGCGAGAACCGCTGGGGCGACCGAGCAGCAGACGGCGTCGCGGCGCCGAGCGCCGGGCGGCGGCGCATCCTCAGCGCACAAAGTCCTCAATCGGACCAGCACACTGCAGATGGCCACCGCGCTTCGCACCGGGCCCGCGAGGACCTACTTTGGCCGCAAGGCGCCGCGAGCAGGGGGCGCCGGCGCGCAGCTGCGCCGCCTGCCGCGTCCGTCGGCCGGCGCGCCTGCCACCGGCCGCCCCCACCAGCCGGCTGTAGCGCGTGCGCCCACGCACCGCGCTGCCAGCACGCCGGGCGGCCCCCCCTCACCGGCCGGGGACGGTCCCACCCAGCCACCGCCGCGTATCGCCTCACACCCAGATCCCCTTTCACGTTCGTGGGCATGGTGGGTCCCCTTTCACGTTCGTGGGCATGGTGGGTATCCCTGAAACAACCGGTTAATAGCTCGACCGATCGTCGCCAACACTGATTCACCTCTAGCGAGAACAACCGCACCACAACGGGTTACCGGTTGTTCATTTGCGTAACGTCACCAGCAAACGTACACGTCCATCGCCATTTGCAACGAGTATTGCATGCCTGTGTCAGGTGTCACAACACACTACGTCTGCCCACATAGACGCAACAACATGTGCACGCCTAGAGAACACGTGGAAGGTAGACCCCGTACGTATGCGGTGTCCATTGCGCGAACGACTGTCAGCCCGCCTCTGCAGCATGTCGCAGATGTGGAACGCGGTGCAACATGCTATCACGGTGTGTGAGAAGAGACGACTACGTCCGAATACACGCTCCACTACATCAACAGACTGCTCATGCTGATCGCCATCCAGGGCGTCCGTTCCTCCCACACGTCTGTATGGCGTACCACACTGCAATCCAGCTCTTATAGGGAGACGACACGTAGCTGCGTGCACAATATTTGGACTGTATGGTCCGCCGTTGCTAGGCGCTGTCGTCATACGGTCACATGGGCCACGATGTATCATTCAGTACATACGGAGCAATGTGCAGTACAGTTTGTGGGTTTTGCGTACATCGGCGGACAGGTGACAGGCCGTACCACAACGTAGGCTGAGTACGTCGGCATGCGAAGGGCATTGAACATGCAAACTTCTCACCGACCAGCTTGCGAAGGCAGGGGGGAAGGGGGGGGGGCATGTACGTCCTGCTGCTATCCACACTACAGTGTATAGCAGGAGCATGTGGAAAGTCAGCAACACCTGCAAGGTGTTTAACATGACGCGATACACAGGGGACCGGGCAGTGCGAGTAGCGAACTATATTGCGAGGGTTGCGGTTAGGCAACACTACACTACTTTAACGGGTTGCATAACAATTACAGAGCAGGTTCAGCGACAACGTGCGTCAGGTTAAGGCGCAATATAGTTTAGGTTACGGCGCACTTTAGGTTAGGTTAAGGCACATTATAGGTTAGGTTAAGGCACAACATGGGTTACGTTAAGGCACAACATGGGTTACGTTAAGGCACAACATGGGTTAGGTTAAGGCACAACATGGGTTAGGTTAAGGCACAACATGGGTTAGGTTAAGGCACAACATGGGTTAGGTTAAGGCACAACATGGGTTAGGTTAAGGCACAACATGGGTTAGGTTAAGGCACAACATGGGTTAGGTTAAGGCACAACATGGGTTAGGTTAAGGCACAACATGGGTTAGGTTAAGGCACAACATGGGTTAGGTTAAGGCACAACATGGGTTAGGTTAAGGCACAACATGGGTTAGGTTAAGGCACAACATGGGTTAGGTTAAGGCACAACATGGGTTAGGTTAAGGCACAACATGGGTTAGGTTAAGGCACAACATGGGTTAGGTTAAGGCACAACATGGGTTAGGTTAAGGCACAACATGGGTTAGGTTAAGGCACAACATGGGTTAGGTTAAGGCACAACATGGGTTAGGTTAAGGCACAACATGGGTTAGGTTAAGGCACAACATGGGTTAGGTTAAGGCACAACATGGGTTAGGTTAAGGCACAACATGGGTTAGGTTAAGGCACAACATGGGTTAGGTTAAGGCACAACATGGGTTAGGTTAAGGCACAACATGGGTTAGGTTAAGGCACAACATGGGTTAGGTTAAGGCACAACATGGGTTAGGTTAAGGCACAACATGGGTTAGGTTAAGGCACAACATGGGTTAGGTTAAGGCACAACATGGGTTAGGTTAAGGCACAACATGGGTTAGGTTAAGGCACAACATGGGTTAGGTTAAGGCACAACATGGGTTAGGTTAAGGCACAACATGGGTTAGGTTAAGGCACAACATGGGTTAGGTTAAGGCACAACATGGGTTAGGTTAAGGCACAACATGGGTTAGGTTAAGGCACAACATGGGTTAGGTTAAGGCACACCATGGGTTAGGTTAAGGCACACCATGGGTTAGGTTAAGGCACACCATGGGTTAGGTTAAGGCACACCATGGGTTAGGTTAAGGCACAACATGGGTTAGGTTAAGGCACAACATGGGTTAGGTTAAGGCACAACATGGGTTAGGTTAAGGCACAACGTAGGTTAGGTTAAGGCACAACGTGGGTTAGGTTAAGGCACAACGTGGGTTAGGTTAAGGCACAACGTGGGTTAGGTTAAGGCACAACGTGGGTTAGGTTAAGGCACAACGTGGGTTAGGTTAAGGCACAACATGGGTTAGGTTAAGGCACAACATGGGTTAGGTTAAGGCACACCATGGGTTAGGTTAAGGCACACCATGGGTTAGGTTAAGGCACAACATGGGTTAGGTTAAGGCACAACATGGGTTAGGTTAAGGCACAACATGGGTTAGGTTAAGGCACAACATGGGTTAGGTTAAGGCACAACATGGGTTAGGTTAAGGCACAACGTAGGTTAGGTTAAGGCACAACGTAGGTTAGGTTAAGGCACAACGTGGGTTAGGTTAAGGCACAACATGGGTTAGGTTAAGGCACAACATGGGTTAGGTTAAGGCACAACATGGGTTAGGTTAAGGCACAACATGGGTTAGGTTAAGGCACAACATGGGTTACGTTACGGCACAACATGGGTTACGTTACGGCACAACATGGGTTACGTTACGGCACAACATGGGTTACGTTACGGCACAACATGGGTTACGTTACGGCACAACATGGGTTACGTTACGGCACAACATGGGTTACGTTACGGCACAACATGGGTTACGTTACGGCACAAATTAGGTTAGGTTACGGCACAAATTAGGTTAGGTTAAGGCACAAATTAGGTTAGGTTAAGGCACAAATTAGGTTAGGTTAAGGCACAAATTAGGTTAGGTTAAGGCACAAATTAGGTTAGGTTAAGGCACAAATTAGGTTAGGTTAAGGCACAAATTAGGTTAGGTTAAGGCACAAATTAGGTTAGGTTAAGGCACAAATTAGGTTAGGTTAAGGCACAAATTAGGTTAGGTTAAGGCACGATATAGGTTAGGTTAAGGCACGATATAGGTTAGGTTAAGGCACGATATAGGTTAGGTTAAGGCACGATATAGGTTAGGTTAAGGCACGATATAGGTTAGGTTAAGGCACGATATAGGTTAGGTTAAGGCACGATATAGGTTAGGTTAAGGTACGATATAGGTTAGGTTAAGGTACGATATAGGTTAGGTTAAGGTACGATATAGGTTAGGTTAAGGTACGATATAGGTTAGGTTAAGGTACGATATAGGTTAGGTTAAGGTACGATATAGGTTAGGTTAAGGTACGATATAGGTTAGGTTAAGGTACGATATAGCGTAGGTTCAGATACACATTGTTGTAGGGAAAGGTGTATTGGGGGGGGGGGGCGGCAGGTTCGTTGATAGTGATTATCGTAATTGGATGCCTGCGGTATTATCCGATTTGTCACGTCAGGATGCACTTTTGGCTCATGACAGGCGGCGCTCCGATTCCATGGTTGTGGCAGATCTGTGTCTTTCATTCCTGCCATTGTTTGTGTGCTGTGACAGGAGGCAGTATTGTGATGTTGGGTGCACCACTGTGTAGGACATGTGTGGGTGTTCGTGGCTTAGCTGAGCAATGTGCGGATGTCGGAAGGGTGGGATATTGTGTTTTCTGGGTGGACCTCCCGGTCTGGTAATGATAGTGTGGATTGTGTCATGTGGCGGAGAGGATGCACTGGATGTTCTTCCATGCTGGTGGTTAGATATTGTGTGTGATAAGAGAGTAGTGTGTGATAAGAGTGTCTGGCTGACGTGTGGTTCTCATTGTGTGCAGAGTCTTTCAGCATGTATAGGGACGGTTGTATATATTATCTGTATTCTGATGGCTCTGCATCTATTACTAATCAGTGCCGTGTATACGGTTACTCTAGTTCCAGTCGAAACTGTTCTATCTCTGTACATTAGTGACACTGCGGCTCCACTATGTTGCCGCCCCTGTCGGCCGTTTCCCCCAGTGTATGGCTAATGATTATCAGCAATCAGTCTATTAGTCAATACCGGTAGTGTGACGACGTCAAATGTCCGGGATGGGGGAAGCTACACCCTTCCCGTGGGTCAGGGCCTAGAAAGACTCTTCCCACGCAGGAGACTCGGACTGTCGTTACTCTTCCGAGACATATATGTGCCCAGCGTTTTTTTGCGGCTGCGAGTGCAACGCCAGGAGGCTCGGACTGTCGTTACTCTTCCGAGATATATATTTGCCCAGCGTTTTTTGCGACTGCGAGTGCAACGCCCACGGGTGCCGACATGGATGGGGCGCTTCCTAGCTGATGGCTCAGCATGAGAATCCGTACAGTGAGCAATGCGATCGCGTCTGTAGCTTGTACGTGGTACAGCTCGCAGCTCATGAATA
>NW_026047441.1:92500-95000 GCF_023864345.2 Schistocerca serialis cubense
ATAGTCTCCTTCCATGTGATTGTTGTAGTCTGGTCTGTGACTTTTACGTTACTCAGTACATTTTCTGTGCCGCGTTTTGGCCGGATTACTTTCTTCACTATGGCCCAGGGGTCATTCTGATCACAGTCAGATACCCACTTTTTCCACATCTTCTCTTTGGCTTGGACGATTTCTTTGTTATATTTGTTTTTCGTCCTGTTATAGTGCTGCTTTGCTTCTTCTGTCGCAGTCTGGTTGTTGCTTCTCCGTGTTCGCTGTAATGTACGTCGTGCAGATATGGTGTCACGCCTCAAGTCAGCAAGAGTTGCACTCCACCATGGAACTGGGTTCTGCACACGAGTTCGCTTTCTCATGGATCTGTTGCAGGATTCATAGATAGCTTCCTGCAGTCTGGTAGCCATTCCATTTACACCATTTGTTCCCTGTGGCCAGTTCTCTGTGGACTTGACAAGCTGTTTGTCAAAGATGGTCCACTTTGCGAAGTTTGTGTTATATGTCGCCAATTTCACTGTCTCTCTCCTCCTTTGGGGTGCTTTGATTTTGTATGTTATAGCCCTGTGGTCACTTGATGTCCATTCCTCATGAATCATCCAGTTGCACAGGGCTCTGGCTGCTGGGGGAGTACAGATTGTCACATCAATGTTGCTTTGTCCATTTGGGCCACAGTATGTTGTGAGGTCTGACATTTCGTTCATCACTATTAGTCCTCTCTGTGCGATGAAGTCTTCAAGCATTCTGCCTGCTTCATCGGTCATGGAGCTATGCCAGACTGGTGAGTTTGCGTTCGAGTCCAGTCCTACTATGACTGGTTTCCCTTCTAGCTGATCCAGGAGAGTGTCTAATTTTTGCAGGAATTCGTCTATAGGTTCCCCATATTGGCAGTATATACTGGCTATGTACATTTCCCCAAATTCTCCGTTAATGCTGGCGACAGCCATGTGAGTAGTACTGAAATTTGTCAGCTGCATAGCTGTTATCACTTGAGATCTGGTTGCTATTGCTGCCTTTGGTGGACCATCTTTAGAGTTGTACATAAGTTGGAAGTCTGATGGATATCCACCTACCATGTTATTGAGACAGTAGGGCTCTTGGATCAATAGCACATCTATGTTTTCCTCAAGGATTCGGTGCGCCAGTTGGTCTGGAACTATTCTTGCTCTTTGCCCATTTAACTGTAGTATTTTTATGTCTCTGTACTGTGTTTCTGTCTGCATTCTTCTTCCTCGTTGTGGTACTCCATTGTTGTTATTGTCCATAGTCAATTCTACTGTTTTGTATTGTCTTGATCCTAATGTATTCTGGGCATGTTTTATCAGTCACTGCGTGAGCATGCGGCTTCTTCACACGCTTGCAGTTTGCACATTGGGCCTGTTGGTTCTTTTTTGTGCATTCTTTGAAAGTGTGTCCTGATTCTGCACAGTGGCCACAGGTAGTTTCTGCATTCTTACACTTTGCTGCTGTGTGTCCATGACCCTGGCATTTAAAGCATCTGCTTATATTGTTATAGTCCTGCACTTTGTGAGAGGTGCAATTTATGTATATGCGACCTTGTTCAGATAGACTGTTCCACACCTTCGTTGTTACTTCCAGCACTAGGTTTGTCTCTTCCCTGTTTCTTGGACCAGTCCTAAACAGTACCTTGGTACCCTCCATAACCTCCTCCCTCTGAATGTTAAGTCTTGCGAGGTTTCTCTCATATAATTCCATTTTCAATTCCTCCTCATTTGTGTAGATAGGGACAGCGGGAATCTCGTTAATCCATTCATGCGCGTCACTAATTAGATGACGAGGCATTTGGCTACCTTAAGAGAGTCATAGTTACTCCCGCCGTTTACCCGCGCTTGCTTGAATTTCTTCACGTTGACATTCAGAGCACTGGGCAGAAATCACATTGCGTCAACACCCGCTAGGGCCATCGCAATGCTTTGTTTTAATTAGACAGTCGGATTCCCCCAGTCCGTGCCAGTTCTGAGTTGATCGTTGAATGGCGGCCGAAGAGAATCCGCGCACCCGCGCGCCCCCGGAGGAGCACGCTAAGGCGGACGCG
Organism: Schistocerca serialis cubense; assembly: GCF_023864345.2. Classification (NCBI taxonomy): domain Eukaryota; kingdom Metazoa; phylum Arthropoda; class Insecta; order Orthoptera; family Acrididae; genus Schistocerca; species Schistocerca serialis. Next base: position 94,548 of record NW_026047441.1, read on the forward strand.
GCCTCGCAGCAAGGAAGATCCGTGGGAGGCCAAGGCACGGGACCGAGCTCGGATCCTGCACGCAGGTTGAAGCACCGGGGCGCGAACGCCGCGCAGGCGCGCGCATCCTGCACCGCCGGCCAGCACGAGGCCGACCAACGGCGAGAGCAGACCACGCCCGCGCTAAACGCCCGCACTTACCGGCACCCCTACGGCACTCACCTCGCCCAGGCCCGGCACGTTAGCGCTGACCCACTTCCCGACCAAGCCCGACACGCCCCGATCCTCAGAGCCAATCCTTATCCCGAAGTTACGGATCCAATTTGCCGACTTCCCTTACCTACATTATTCTATCGACTAGAGGCTCTTCACCTTGGAGACCTGCTGCGGATATGGGTACGAACCGGCGCGACACCTCCACGTGGCCCTCTCCCAGATTTTCAAGGTCCGAGGGGAAGATCGGGACACCGCCGC
>NW_026047441.1:100000-105000 GCF_023864345.2 Schistocerca serialis cubense
AGGCGAGTAGACGCTTTAGGTGCGACCACCCGTGCTCCCAACTGAGCTTGCCGCTGCCGACAGAGGCCCGGGAGCGTGCTGTCGTGGCATTGCCGGCGGGAGACAACACGCGCCACCTACGGTGACCGGCAGCTCCAACGCCAGCGCCACAGAAGGACAAAAGCCCTACTTGGGTGCCGAAGCGAACTCTCCCAGCACAGCGCACGCGCCAACACGTCCGCACAGCTGCGATACAAACCACCTGCGAGAACCGCTGGGGCGACCGAGCAGCAGACGGCGTCGCGGCGCCGAGCGCCGGGCGGCGGCGCATCCTCAGCGCACAAAGTCCTCAATCGGACCAGCACACTGCAGATGGCCACCGCGCTTCGCACCGGGCCCGCGAGGACCTACTTTGGCCGCAAGGCGCCGCGAGCAGGGGGCGCCGGCGCGCAGCTGCGCCGCCTGCCGCGTCCGTCGGCCGGCGCGCCTGCCACCGGCCGCCCCCACCAGCCGGCTGTAGCGCGTGCGCCCACGCACCGCGCTGCCAGCACGCCGGGCGGCCCCCCCTCACCGGCCGGGGACGGTCCCACCCAGCCACCGCCGCGTATCGCCTCACACCCAGATCCCCTTTCACGTTCGTGGGCATGGTGGGTCCCCTTTCACGTTCGTGGGCATGGTGGGTATCCCTGAAACAACCGGTTAATAGCTCGACCGATCGTCGCCAACACTGATTCACCTCTAGCGAGAACAACCGCACCACAACGGGTTACCGGTTGTTCATTTGCGTAACGTCACCAGCAAACGTACACGTCCATCGCCATTTGCAACGAGTATTGCATGCCTGTGTCAGGTGTCACAACACACTACGTCTGCCCACATAGACGCAACAACATGTGCACGCCTAGAGAACACGTGGAAGGTAGACCCCGTACGTATGCGGTGTCCATTGCGCGAACGACTGTCAGCCCGCCTCTGCAGCATGTCGCAGATGTGGAACGCGGTGCAACATGCTATCACGGTGTGTGAGAAGAGACGACTACGTCCGAATACACGCTCCACTACATCAACAGACTGCTCATGCTGATCGCCATCCAGGGCGTCCGTTCCTCCCACACGTCTGTATGGCGTACCACACTGCAATCCAGCTCTTATAGGGAGACGACACGTAGCTGCGTGCACAATATTTGGACTGTATGGTCCGCCGTTGCTAGGCGCTGTCGTCATACGGTCACATGGGCCACGATGTATCATTCAGTACATACGGAGCAATGTGCAGTACAGTTTGTGGGTTTTGCGTACATCGGCGGACAGGTGACAGGCCGTACCACAACGTAGGCTGAGTACGTCGGCATGCGAAGGGCATTGAACATGCAAACTTCTCACCGACCAGCTTGCGAAGGCAGGGGGGAAGGGGGGGGGGCATGTACGTCCTGCTGCTATCCACACTACAGTGTATAGCAGGAGCATGTGGAAAGTCAGCAACACCTGCAAGGTGTTTAACATGACGCGATACACAGGGGACCGGGCAGTGCGAGTAGCGAACTATATTGCGAGGGTTGCGGTTAGGCAACACTACACTACTTTAACGGGTTGCATAACAATTACAGAGCAGGTTCAGCGACAACGTGCGTCAGGTTAAGGCGCAATATAGTTTAGGTTACGGCGCACTTTAGGTTAGGTTAAGGCACATTATAGGTTAGGTTAAGGCACAACATGGGTTACGTTAAGGCACAACATGGGTTACGTTAAGGCACAACATGGGTTAGGTTAAGGCACAACATGGGTTAGGTTAAGGCACAACATGGGTTAGGTTAAGGCACAACATGGGTTAGGTTAAGGCACAACATGGGTTAGGTTAAGGCACAACATGGGTTAGGTTAAGGCACAACATGGGTTAGGTTAAGGCACAACATGGGTTAGGTTAAGGCACAACATGGGTTAGGTTAAGGCACAACATGGGTTAGGTTAAGGCACAACATGGGTTAGGTTAAGGCACAACATGGGTTAGGTTAAGGCACAACATGGGTTAGGTTAAGGCACAACATGGGTTAGGTTAAGGCACAACATGGGTTAGGTTAAGGCACAACATGGGTTAGGTTAAGGCACAACATGGGTTAGGTTAAGGCACAACATGGGTTAGGTTAAGGCACAACATGGGTTAGGTTAAGGCACAACATGGGTTAGGTTAAGGCACAACATGGGTTAGGTTAAGGCACAACATGGGTTAGGTTAAGGCACAACATGGGTTAGGTTAAGGCACAACATGGGTTAGGTTAAGGCACAACATGGGTTAGGTTAAGGCACAACATGGGTTAGGTTAAGGCACAACATGGGTTAGGTTAAGGCACAACATGGGTTAGGTTAAGGCACAACATGGGTTAGGTTAAGGCACAACATGGGTTAGGTTAAGGCACAACATGGGTTAGGTTAAGGCACAACATGGGTTAGGTTAAGGCACAACATGGGTTAGGTTAAGGCACAACATGGGTTAGGTTAAGGCACAACATGGGTTAGGTTAAGGCACAACATGGGTTAGGTTAAGGCACAACATGGGTTAGGTTAAGGCACAACATGGGTTAGGTTAAGGCACAACATGGGTTAGGTTAAGGCACACCATGGGTTAGGTTAAGGCACACCATGGGTTAGGTTAAGGCACACCATGGGTTAGGTTAAGGCACACCATGGGTTAGGTTAAGGCACAACATGGGTTAGGTTAAGGCACAACATGGGTTAGGTTAAGGCACAACATGGGTTAGGTTAAGGCACAACGTAGGTTAGGTTAAGGCACAACGTGGGTTAGGTTAAGGCACAACGTGGGTTAGGTTAAGGCACAACGTGGGTTAGGTTAAGGCACAACGTGGGTTAGGTTAAGGCACAACGTGGGTTAGGTTAAGGCACAACATGGGTTAGGTTAAGGCACAACATGGGTTAGGTTAAGGCACACCATGGGTTAGGTTAAGGCACACCATGGGTTAGGTTAAGGCACAACATGGGTTAGGTTAAGGCACAACATGGGTTAGGTTAAGGCACAACATGGGTTAGGTTAAGGCACAACATGGGTTAGGTTAAGGCACAACATGGGTTAGGTTAAGGCACAACGTAGGTTAGGTTAAGGCACAACGTAGGTTAGGTTAAGGCACAACGTGGGTTAGGTTAAGGCACAACATGGGTTAGGTTAAGGCACAACATGGGTTAGGTTAAGGCACAACATGGGTTAGGTTAAGGCACAACATGGGTTAGGTTAAGGCACAACATGGGTTACGTTACGGCACAACATGGGTTACGTTACGGCACAACATGGGTTACGTTACGGCACAACATGGGTTACGTTACGGCACAACATGGGTTACGTTACGGCACAACATGGGTTACGTTACGGCACAACATGGGTTACGTTACGGCACAAATTGGGTTACGTTACGGCACAAATTAGGTTAGGTTACGGCACAAATTAGGTTAGGTTAAGGCACAAATTAGGTTAGGTTAAGGCACAAATTAGGTTAGGTTAAGGCACAAATTAGGTTAGGTTAAGGCACAAATTAGGTTAGGTTAATGCACAAATTAGGTTAGGTTAAGGCACAAATTAGGTTAGGTTAAGGCACAAATTAGGTTAGGTTAAGGCACAAATTAGGTTAGGTTAAGGCACAAATTAGGTTAGGTTAAGGCACGATATAGGTTAGGTTAAGGCACGATATAGGTTAGGTTAAGGCACGATATAGGTTAGGTTAAGGCACGATATAGGTTAGGTTAAGGCACGATATAGGTTAGGTTAAGGCACGATATAGGTTAGGTTAAGGCACGATATAGGTTAGGTTAAGGTACGATATAGGTTAGGTTAAGGTACGATATAGGTTAGGTTAAGGTACGATATAGGTTAGGTTAAGGTACGATATAGGTTAGGTTAAGGTACGATATAGGTTAGGTTAAGGTACGATATAGGTTAGGTTAAGGTACGATATAGGTTAGGTTAAGGTACGATATAGGTTAGGTTAAGGTACGATATAGGTTAGGTTAAGGTACGATATAGGTTAGGTTAAGGTACGATATAGCGTAGGTTCAGATACACATTGTTGTAGGGAAAGGTGTATTGGGGGGGGGGGGGCGGCAGGTTCGTTGATAGTGATTATCGTAATTGGATGCCTGCGGTATTATCCGATTTGTCACGTCAGGATGCACTTTTGGCTCATGACAGGCGGCGCTCCGATTCCATGGTTGTGGCAGATCTGTGTCTTTCATTCCTGCCATTGTTTGTGTGCTGTGACAGGAGGCAGTATTGTGATGTTGGGTGCACCACTGTGTAGGACATGTGTGGGTGTTCGTGGCTTAGCTGAGCAATGTGCGGATGTCGGAAGGGTGGGATATTGTGTTTTCTGGGTGGACCTCCCGGTCTGGTAATGATAGTGTGGATTGTGTCATGTGGCGGAGAGGATGCACTGGATGTTCTTCCATGCTGGTGGTTAGATATTGTGTGTGATAAGAGAGTAGTGTGTGATAAGAGTGTCTGGCTGACGTGTGGTTCTCATTGTGTGCAGAGTCTTTCAGCATGTATAGGGACGGTTGTATATATTATCTGTATTCTGATGGCTCTGCATCTATTACTAATCAGTGCCGTGTATACGGTTACTCTAGTTCCAGTCGAAACTGTTCTATCTCTGTACATTAGTGACACTGCGGCTCCACTATGTTGCCGCCCCTGTCGGCCGTTTCCCCCAGTGTATGGCTAATGATTATCAGCAATCAGTCTATTAGTCAATACCGGTAGTGTGACGACGTCAAATGTCCGGGATGGGGGAAGCTACACCCTTCCCGTGGGTCAGGGCCTAGAAAGACTCTTCCCACGCAGGAGACTCGGACTGTCGTTACTCTTCCGAGACATATATGTGCCCAGCGTTTTTTTGCGGCTGCGAGTGCAACGCCAGGAGGCTCGGACTGTCGTTACTCTTCCGAGATATATATTTGCCCAGCGTTTTTTGCGACTGCGAGTGCAACGCCCACGGGTGCCGACATGGATGGGGCGCTTC
>NW_026047441.1:112500-117500 GCF_023864345.2 Schistocerca serialis cubense
TCCAATAGATACTCGTTAAAGGATTTAAAGTGTACTCATTCCGATTACGGGGCCTCGGATGAGTCCCGTATCGTTATTTTTCGTCACTACCTCCCCGTGCCGGGAGTGGGTAATTTGCGCGCCTGCTGCCTTCCTTGGATGTGGTAGCCGTTTCTCAGGCTCCCTCTCCGGAATCGAACCCTGATTCCCCGTTACCCGTTACAACCATGGTAGGCGCAGAACCTACCATCGACAGTTGATAAGGCAGACATTTGAAAGATGCGTCGCCGGTACGAGGACCGTGCGATCAGCCCTAAGTTATTCAGAGTCACCAAGGCAAACGGACCGGACGAGCCGACCGATTGGTTTTGATCTAATAAAAGCGTCCCTTCCATCTCTGGTCGGGACTCTGTTTGCATGTATTAGCTCTAGAATTACCACAGTTATCCAAGTAACGTGGGTACGATCTAAGGAACCATAACTGATTTAATGAGCCATTCGCGGTTTCACCTTAATGCGGCTTGTACTGAGACATGCATGGCTTAATCTTTGAGACAAGCATATGACTACTGGCAGGATCAACCAGGGAGCTGCGTCAACTAGAGCTGAGCAGCCGGCCGCCCGGGAGTGTGTCCCGGGGGCCCGCGCGAACACGCAAGCGTCCGCTCAATTATTCTGCAAACAGGAGGAGGCTGAGCTCCCCTGCACAACACACCTCGAAACCCTCTCAGGTCCCGGCGGCGCGCAGCGCCGTCCTAAGTACTTGGTCGGGTTCGAGAGAGGCGCAATCGCCCGGAGTTAGGCGAGTAGACGCTTTAGGTGCGACCACCCGTGCTCCCAACTGAGCTTGCCGCTGCCGACAGAGGCCCGGGAGCGTGCTGTCGTGGCATTGCCGGCGGGAGACAACACGCGCCACCTACGGTGACCGGCAGCTCCAACGCCAGCGCCACAGAAGGACAAAAGCCCTACTTGGGTGCCGAAGCGAACTCTCCCAGCACAGTGCACGCGCCAACACGTCCGCACAGCTGCGATACAAACCACCTGCGAGAACCGCTGGGGCGACCGAGCAGCAGACGGCGTCGCGGCGCCGAGCGCCGGGCGGCGGCGCATCCTCAGCGCACAAAGTCCTCAATCGGACCAGCACACTGCAGATGGCCACCGCGCTTCGCACCGGGCCCGCGAGGACCTACTTTGGCCGCAAGGCGCCGCGAGCAGGGGGCGCCGGCGCGCAGCTGCGCCGCCTGCCGCGTCCGTCGGCCGGCGCGCCTGCCACCGGCCGCCCCCACCAGCCGGCTGTAGCGCGTGCGCCCACGCACCGCGCTGCCAGCACGCCGGGCGGCCCCCCCTCACCGGCCGGGGACGGTCCCACCCAGCCACCGCCGCGTATCGCCTCACACCCAGATCCCCTTTCACGTTCGTGGGCATGGTGGGTCCCCTTTCACGTTCGTGGGCATGGTGGGTATCCCTGAAACAACCGGTTAATAGCTCGACCGATCGTCGCCAACACTGATTCACCTCTAGCGAGAACAACCGCACCACAACGGGTTACCGGTTGTTCATTTGCGTAACGTCACCAGCAAACGTACACGTCCATCGCCATTTGCAACGAGTATTGCATGCCTGTGTCAGGTGTCACAACACACTACGTCTGCCCACATAGACGCAACAACATGTGCACGCCTAGAGAACACGTGGAAGGTAGACCCCGTACGTATGCGGTGTCCATTGCGCGAACGACTGTCAGCCCGCCTCTGCAGCATGTCGCAGATGTGGAACGCGGTGCAACATGCTATCACGGTGTGTGAGAAGAGACGACTACGTCCGAATACACGCTCCACTACATCAACAGACTGCTCATGCTGATCGCCATCCAGGGCGTCCGTTCCTCCCACACGTCTGTATGGCGTACCACACTGCAATCCAGCTCTTATAGGGAGACGACACGTAGCTGCGTGCACAATATTTGGACTGTATGGTCCGCCGTTGCTAGGCGCTGTCGTCATACGGTCACATGGGCCACGATGTATCATTCAGTACATACGGAGCAATGTGCAGTACAGTTTGTGGGTTTTGCGTACATCGGCGGACAGGTGACAGGCCGTACCACAACGTAGGCTGAGTACGTCGGCATGCGAAGGGCATTGAACATGCAAACTTCTCACCGACCAGCTTGCGAAGGCAGGGGGGAAGGGGGGGGGGGGCATGTACGTCCTGCTGCTATCCACACTACAGTGTATAGCAGGAGCATGTGGAAAGTCAGCAACACCTGCAAGGTGTTTAACATGACGCGATACACAGGGGACCGGGCAGTGCGAGTAGCGAACTATATTGCGAGGGTTGCGGTTAGGCAACACTACACTACTTTAACGGGTTGCATAACAATTACAGAGCAGGTTCAGCGACAACGTGCGTCAGGTTAAGGCGCAATATAGTTTAGGTTACGGCGCACTTTAGGTTAGGTTAAGGCACATTATAGGTTAGGTTAAGGCACAACATGGGTTACGTTAAGGCACAACATGGGTTACGTTAAGGCACAACATGGGTTAGGTTAAGGCACAACATGGGTTAGGTTAAGGCACAACATGGGTTAGGTTAAGGCACAACATGGGTTAGGTTAAGGCACAACATGGGTTAGGTTAAGGCACAACATGGGTTAGGTTAAGGCACAACATGGGTTAGGTTAAGGCACAACATGGGTTAGGTTAAGGCACAACATGGGTTAGGTTAAGGCACAACATGGGTTAGGTTAAGGCACAACATGGGTTAGGTTAAGGCACAACATGGGTTAGGTTAAGGCACAACATGGGTTAGGTTAAGGCACAACATGGGTTAGGTTAAGGCACAACATGGGTTAGGTTAAGGCACAACATGGGTTAGGTTAAGGCACAACATGGGTTAGGTTAAGGCACAACATGGGTTAGGTTAAGGCACAACATGGGTTAGGTTAAGGCACAACATGGGTTAGGTTAAGGCACAACATGGGTTAGGTTAAGGCACAACATGGGTTAGGTTAAGGCACAACATGGGTTAGGTTAAGGCACAACATGGGTTAGGTTAAGGCACAACATGGGTTAGGTTAAGGCACAACGTGGGTTAGGTTAAGGCACAACGTGGGTTAGGTTAAGGCACAACGTGGGTTAGGTTAAGGCACAACGTGGGTTAGGTTAAGGCACAACATGGGTTAGGTTAAGGCACAACATGGGTTAGGTTAAGGCACACCATGGGTTAGGTTAAGGCACACCATGGGTTAGGTTAAGGCACAACATGGGTTAGGTTAAGGCACAACATGGGTTAGGTTAAGGCACAACATGGGTTAGGTTAAGGCACAACATGGGTTAGGTTAAGGCACAACATGGGTTAGGTTAAGGCACAACGTAGGTTAGGTTAAGGCACAACGTAGGTTAGGTTAAGGCACAACGTGGGTTAGGTTAAGGCACAACATGGGTTAGGTTAAGGCACAACATGGGTTAGGTTAAGGCACAACATGGGTTAGGTTAAGGCACAACATGGGTTAGGTTAAGGCACAACATGGGTTACGTTACGGCACAACATGGGTTACGTTACGGCACAACATGGGTTACGTTACGGCACAACATGGGTTACGTTACGGCACAACATGGGTTACGTTACGGCACAACATGGGTTACGTTACGGCACAACATGGGTTACGTTACGGCACAACATGGGTTACGTTACGGCACAAATTAGGTTAGGTTACGGCACAAATTAGGTTAGGTTAAGGCACAAATTAGGTTAGGTTAAGGCACAAATTAGGTTAGGTTAAGGCACAAATTAGGTTAGGTTAAGGCACAAATTAGGTTAGGTTAAGGCACAAATTAGGTTAGGTTAAGGCACAAATTAGGTTAGGTTAAGGCACAAATTAGGTTAGGTTAAGGCACAAATTAGGTTAGGTTAAGGCACGATATAGGTTAGGTTAAGGCACGATATAGGTTAGGTTAAGGCACGATATAGGTTAGGTTAAGGCACGATATAGGTTAGGTTAAGGCACGATATAGGTTAGGTTAAGGCACGATATAGGTTAGGTTAAGGCACGATATAGGTTAGGTTAAGGCACGATATAGGTTAGGTTAAGGTACGATATAGGTTAGGTTAAGGTACGATATAGGTTAGGTTAAGGTACGATATAGGTTAGGTTAAGGTACGATATAGGTTAGGTTAAGGTACGATATAGGTTAGGTTAAGGTACGATATAGGTTAGGTTAAGGTACGATATAGGTTAGGTTAAGGTACGATATAGGTTAGGTTAAGGTACGATATAGGTTAGGTTAAGGTACGATATAGGTTAGGTTAAGGTACGATATAGCGTAGGTTCAGATACACATTGTTGTAGGGAAAGGTGTATTGGGGGGGGGGGGGGCGGCAGGTTCGTTGATAGTGATTATCGTAATTGGATGCCTGCGGTATTATCCGATTTGTCACGTCAGGATGCACTTTTGGCTCATGACAGGCGGCGCTCCGATTCCATGGTTGTGGCAGATCTGTGTCTTTCATTCCTGCCATTGTTTGTGTGCTGTGACAGGAGGCAGTATTGTGATGTTGGGTGCACCACTGTGTAGGACATGTGTGGGTGTTCGTGGCTTAGCTGAGCAATGTGCGGATGTCGGAAGGGTGGGATATTGTGTTTTCTGGGTGGACCTCCCGGTCTGGTAATGATAGTGTGGATTGTGTCATGTGGCGGAGAGGATGCACTGGATGTTCTTCCATGCTGGTGGTTAGATATTGTGTGTGATAAGAGAGTAGTGTGTGATAAGAGTGTCTGGCTGACGTGTGGTTCTCATTGTGTGCAGAGTCTTTCAGCATGTATAGGGACGGTTGTATATATTATCTGTATTCTGATGGCTCTGCATCTATTACTAATCAGTGCCGTGTATACGGTTACTCTAGTTCCAGTCGAAACTGTTCTATCTCTGTACATTAGTGACACTGCGGCTCCACTATGTTGCCGCCCCTGTCGGCCGTTTCCCCCAGTGTATGGCTAATGATTATCAGCAATCAGTCTA
>NW_026047441.1:125000-130000 GCF_023864345.2 Schistocerca serialis cubense
AGTAAACGTGCCGGCCCACCGAGACACTCAATAAAGAGCACCCTGGTAGGATTTCAACGGGGTCCGCCTCGGGACGCACGAGCACGCACGAGGCGGTCGCACGCCTTCGGCTCGCCCCACCGGCAGGACGTCCCACGATACATGCCAGTTAAACACCGACGGGCGGTGAACCAACAGCGTGGGACACAAATCCAACTACGAGCTTTTTAACCGCAACAACTTTAATATACGCTATTGGAGCTGGAATTACCGCGGCTGCTGGCACCAGACTTGCCCTCCAATAGATACTCGTTAAAGGATTTAAAGTGTACTCATTCCGATTACGGGGCCTCGGATGAGTCCCGTATCGTTATTTTTCGTCACTACCTCCCCGTGCCGGGAGTGGGTAATTTGCGCGCCTGCTGCCTTCCTTGGATGTGGTAGCCGTTTCTCAGGCTCCCTCTCCGGAATCGAACCCTGATTCCCCGTTACCCGTTACAACCATGGTAGGCGCAGAACCTACCATCGACAGTTGATAAGGCAGACATTTGAAAGATGCGTCGCCGGTACGAGGACCGTGCGATCAGCCCTAAGTTATTCAGAGTCACCAAGGCAAACGGACCGGACGAGCCGACCGATTGGTTTTGATCTAATAAAAGCGTCCCTTCCATCTCTGGTCGGGACTCTGTTTGCATGTATTAGCTCTAGAATTACCACAGTTATCCAAGTAACGTGGGTACGATCTAAGGAACCATAACTGATTTAATGAGCCATTCGCGGTTTCACCTTAATGCGGCTTGTACTGAGACATGCATGGCTTAATCTTTGAGACAAGCATATGACTACTGGCAGGATCAACCAGGGAGCTGCGTCAACTAGAGCTGAGCAGCCGGCCGCCCGGGAGTGTGTCCCGGGGGCCCGCGCGAACACGCAAGCGTCCGCTCAATTATTCTGCAAACAGGAGGAGGCTGAGCTCCCCTGCACAACACACCTCGAAACCCTCTCAGGTCCCGGCGGCGCGCAGCGCCGTCCTAAGTACTTGGTCGGGTTCGAGAGAGGCGCAATCGCCCGGAGTTAGGCGAGTAGACGCTTTAGGTGCGACCACCCGTGCTCCCAACTGAGCTTGCCGCTGCCGACAGAGGCCCGGGAGCGTGCTGTCGTGGCATTGCCGGCGGGAGACAACACGCGCCACCTACGGTGACCGGCAGCTCCAACGCCAGCGCCACAGAAGGAGAAAAGCCCTACTTGGGTGCCGAAGCGAACTCTCCCAGCACAGCGCACGCGCCAACACGTCCGCACAGCTGCGATACAAACCACCTGCGAGAACCGCTGGGGCGACCGAGCAGCAGACGGCGTCGCGGCGCCGAGCGCCGGGCGGCGGCGCATCCTCAGCGCACAAAGTCCTCAATCGGACCAGCACACTGCAGATGGCCACCGCGCTTCGCACCGGGCCCGCGAGGACCTACTTTGGCCGCAAGGCGCCGCGAGCAGGGGGCGCCGGCGCGCAGCTGCGCCGCCTGCCGCGTCCGTCGGCCGGCGCGCCTGCCACCGGCCGCCCCCACCAGCCGGCTGTAGCGCGTGCGCCCACGCACCGCGCTGCCAGCACGCCGGGCGGCCCCCCCTCACCGGCCGGGGACGGTCCCACCCAGCCACCGCCGCGTATCGCCTCACACCCAGATCCCCTTTCACGTTCGTGGGCATGGTGGGTCCCCTTTCACGTTCGTGGGCATGGTGGGTATCCCTGAAACAACCGGTTAATAGCTCGACCGATCGTCGCCAACACTGATTCACCTCTAGCGAGAACAACCGCACCACAACGGGTTACCGGTTGTTCATTTGCGTAACGTCACCAGCAAACGTACACGTCCATCGCCATTTGCAACGAGTATTGCATGCCTGTGTCAGGTGTCACAACACACTACGTCTGCCCACATAGACGCAACAACATGTGCACGCCTAGAGAACACGTGGAAGGTAGACCCCGTACGTATGCGGTGTCCATTGCGCGAACGACTGTCAGCCCGCCTCTGCAGCATGTCGCAGATGTGGAACGCGGTGCAACATGCTATCACGGTGTGTGAGAAGAGACGACTACGTCCGAATACACGCTCCACTACATCAACAGACTGCTCATGCTGATCGCCATCCAGGGCGTCCGTTCCTCCCACACGTCTGTATGGCGTACCACACTGCAATCCAGCTCTTATAGGGAGACGACACGTAGCTGCGTGCACAATATTTGGACTGTATGGTCCGCCGTTGCTAGGCGCTGTCGTCATACGGTCACATGGGCCACGATGTATCATTCAGTACATACGGAGCAATGTGCAGTACAGTTTGTGGGTTTTGCGTACATCGGCGGACAGGTGACAGGCCGTACCACAACGTAGGCTGAGTACGTCGGCATGCGAAGGGCATTGAACATGCAAACTTCTCACCGACCAGCTTGCGAAGGCAGGGGGGAAGGGGGGGGGGCATGTACGTCCTGCTGCTATCCACACTACAGTGTATAGCAGGAGCATGTGGAAAGTCAGCAACACCTGCAAGGTGTTTAACATGACGCGATACACAGGGGACCGGGCAGTGCGAGTAGCGAACTATATTGCGAGGGTTGCGGTTAGGCAACACTACACTACTTTAACGGGTTGCATAACAATTACAGAGCAGGTTCAGCGACAACGTGCGTCAGGTTAAGGCGCAATATAGTTTAGGTTACGGCGCACTTTAGGTTAGGTTAAGGCACATTATAGGTTAGGTTAAGGCACAACATGGGTTACGTTAAGGCACAACATGGGTTACGTTAAGGCACAACATGGGTTAGGTTAAGGCACAACATGGGTTAGGTTAAGGCACAACATGGGTTAGGTTAAGGCACAACATGGGTTAGGTTAAGGCACAACATGGGTTAGGTTAAGGCACAACATGGGTTAGGTTAAGGCACAACATGGGTTAGGTTAAGGCACAACATGGGTTAGGTTAAGGCACAACATGGGTTAGGTTAAGGCACAACATGGGTTAGGTTAAGGCACAACATGGGTTAGGTTAAGGCACAACATGGGTTAGGTTAAGGCACAACATGGGTTAGGTTAAGGCACAACATGGGTTAGGTTAAGGCACAACATGGGTTAGGTTAAGGCACAACATGGGTTAGGTTAAGGCACAACATGGGTTAGGTTAAGGCACAACATGGGTTAGGTTAAGGCACAACATGGGTTAGGTTAAGGCACAACATGGGTTAGGTTAAGGCACAACATGGGTTAGGTTAAGGCACAACATGGGTTAGGTTAAGGCACAACATGGGTTAGGTTAAGGCACAACATGGGTTAGGTTAAGGCACAACATGGGTTAGGTTAAGGCACAACATGGGTTAGGTTAAGGCACAACATGGGTTAGGTTAAGGCACAACATGGGTTAGGTTAAGGCACAACATGGGTTAGGTTAAGGCACAACATGGGTTAGGTTAAGGCACAACATGGGTTAGGTTAAGGCACAACATGGGTTAGGTTAAGGCACAACATGGGTTAGGTTAAGGCACAACATGGGTTAGGTTAAGGCACAACATGGGTTAGGTTAAGGCACAACATGGGTTAGGTTAAGGCACAACATGGGTTAGGTTAAGGCACAACATGGGTTAGGTTAAGGCACAACATGGGTTAGGTTAAGGCACAACATGGGTTAGGTTAAGGCACACCATGGGTTAGGTTAAGGCACACCATGGGTTAGGTTAAGGCACACCATGGGTTAGGTTAAGGCACAACATGGGTTAGGTTAAGGCACAACATGGGTTAGGTTAAGGCACAACATGGGTTAGGTTAAGGCACAACGTAGGTTAGGTTAAGGCACAACGTGGGTTAGGTTAAGGCACAACGTGGGTTAGGTTAAGGCACAACGTGGGTTAGGTTAAGGCACAACGTGGGTTAGGTTAAGGCACAACGTGGGTTAGGTTAAGGCACAACATGGGTTAGGTTAAGGCACAACATGGGTTAGGTTAAGGCACACCATGGGTTAGGTTAAGGCACACCATGGGTTAGGTTAAGGCACAACATGGGTTAGGTTAAGGCACAACATGGGTTAGGTTAAGGCACAACATGGGTTAGGTTAAGGCACAACATGGGTTAGGTTAAGGCACAACGTAGGTTAGGTTAAGGCACAACGTAGGTTAGGTTAAGGCACAACGTGGGTTAGGTTAAGGCACAACATGGGTTAGGTTAAGGCACAACATGGGTTAGGTTAAGGCACAACATGGGTTAGGTTAAGGCACAACATGGGTTACGTTACAGCACAACATGGGTTACGTTACGGCACAACATGGGTTACGTTACGGCACAACATGGGTTACGTTACGGCACAACATGGGTTACGTTACGGCACAACATGGGTTACGTTACGGCACAACATGGGTTACGTTACGGCACAACATGGGTTACGTTACGGCACAAATTAGGTTAGGTTACGGCACAAATTAGGTTAGGTTAAGGCACAAATTAGGTTAGGTTAAGGCACAAATTAGGTTAGGTTAAGGCACAAATTAGGTTAGGTTAAGGCACAAATTAGGTTAGGTTAAGGCACAAATTAGGTTAGGTTAAGGCACAAATTAGGTTAGGTTAAGGCACAAATTAGGTTAGGTTAAGGCACAAATTAGGTTAGGTTAAGGCACAAATTAGGTTAGGTTAAGGCACGATATAGGTTAGGTTAAGGCACGATATAGGTTAGGTTAAGGCACGATATAGGTTAGGTTAAGGCACGATATAGGTTAGGTTAAGGCACGATATAGGTTAGGTTAAGGCACGATATAGGTTAGGTTAAGGCACGATATAGGTTAGGTTAAGGCACGATATAGGTTAGGTTAAGGTACGATATAGGTTAGGTTAAGGTACGATATAGGTTAGGTTAAGGTACGATATAGGTTAGGTTAAGGTACGATATAGGTTAGGTTAAGGTACGATATAGGTTAGGTTAAGGTACGATATAGGTTAGGTTAAGGTACGATATAGGTTAGGTTAAGGTACGATATAGGTTAG
>NW_026047441.1:140000-145000 GCF_023864345.2 Schistocerca serialis cubense
GAGGCCCGGGAGCGTGCTGTCGTGGCATTGCCGGCGGGAGACAACACGCGCCACCTACGGTGACCGGCAGCTCCAACGCCAGCGCCACAGAAGGACAAAAGCCCTACTTGGGTGCCGAAGCGAACTCTCCCAGCACAGCGCACGCGCCAACACGTCCGCACAGCTGCGATACAAACCACCTGCGAGAACCGCTGGGGCGACCGAGCAGCAGACGGCGTCGCGGCGCCGAGCGCCGGGCGGCGGCGCATCCTCAGCGCACAAAGTCCTCAATCGGACCAGCACACTGCAGATGGCCACCGCGCTTCGCACCGGGCCCGCGAGGACCTACTTTGGCCGCAAGGCGCCGCGAGCAGGGGGCGCCGGCGCGCAGCTGCGCCGCCTGCCGCGTCCGTCGGCCGGCGCGCCTGCCACCGGCCGCCCCCACCAGCCGGCTGTAGCGCGTGCGCCCACGCACCGCGCTGCCAGCACGCCGGGCGGCCCCCCCTCACCGGCCGGGGACGGTCCCACCCAGCCACCGCCGCGTATCGCCTCACACCCAGATCCCCTTTCACGTTCGTGGGCATGGTGGGTCCCCTTTCACGTTCGTGGGCATGGTGGGTATCCCTGAAACAACCGGTTAATAGCTCGACCGATCGTCGCCAACACTGATTCACCTCTAGCGAGAACAACCGCACCACAACGGGTTACCGGTTGTTCATTTGCGTAACGTCACCAGCAAACGTACACGTCCATCGCCATTTGCAACGAGTATTGCATGCCTGTGTCAGGTGTCACAACACACTACGTCTGCCCACATAGACGCAACAACATGTGCACGCCTAGAGAACACGTGGAAGGTAGACCCCGTACGTATGCGGTGTCCATTGCGCGAACGACTGTCAGCCCGCCTCTGCAGCATGTCGCAGATGTGGAACGCGGTGCAACATGCTATCACGGTGTGTGAGAAGAGACGACTACGTCCGAATACACGCTCCACTACATCAACAGACTGCTCATGCTGATCGCCATCCAGGGCGTCCGTTCCTCCCACACGTCTGTATGGCGTACCACACTGCAATCCAGCTCTTATAGGGAGACGACACGTAGCTGCGTGCACAATATTTGGACTGTATGGTCCGCCGTTGCTAGGCGCTGTCGTCATACGGTCACATGGGCCACGATGTATCATTCAGTACATACGGAGCAATGTGCAGTACAGTTTGTGGGTTTTGCGTACATCGGCGGACAGGTGACAGGCCGTACCACAACGTAGGCTGAGTACGTCGGCATGCGAAGGGCATTGAACATGCAAACTTCTCACCGACCAGCTTGCGAAGGCAGGGGGGAAGGGGGGGGGGCATGTACGTCCTGCTGCTATCCACACTACAGTGTATAGCAGGAGCATGTGGAAAGTCAGCAACACCTGCAAGGTGTTTAACATGACGCGATACACAGGGGACCGGGCAGTGCGAGTAGCGAACTATATTGCGAGGGTTGCGGTTAGGCAACACTACACTACTTTAACGGGTTGCATAACAATTACAGAGCAGGTTCAGCGACAACGTGCGTCAGGTTAAGGCGCAATATAGTTTAGGTTACGGCGCACTTTAGGTTAGGTTAAGGCACATTATAGGTTAGGTTAAGGCACAACATGGGTTACGTTAAGGCACAACATGGGTTACGTTAAGGCACAACATGGGTTAGGTTAAGGCACAACATGGGTTAGGTTAAGGCACAACATGGGTTAGGTTAAGGCACAACATGGGTTAGGTTAAGGCACAACATGGGTTAGGTTAAGGCACAACATGGGTTAGGTTAAGGCACAACATGGGTTAGGTTAAGGCACAACATGGGTTAGGTTAAGGCACAACATGGGTTAGGTTAAGGCACAACATGGGTTAGGTTAAGGCACAACATGGGTTAGGTTAAGGCACAACATGGGTTAGGTTAAGGCACAACATGGGTTAGGTTAAGGCACAACATGGGTTAGGTTAAGGCACAACATGGGTTAGGTTAAGGCACAACATGGGTTAGGTTAAGGCACAACATGGGTTAGGTTAAGGCACAACATGGGTTAGGTTAAGGCACAACATGGGTTAGGTTAAGGCACAACATGGGTTAGGTTAAGGCACAACATGGGTTAGGTTAAGGCACAACATGGGTTAGGTTAAGGCACAACATGGGTTAGGTTAAGGCACAACATGGGTTAGGTTAAGGCACAACATGGGTTAGGTTAAGGCACAACATGGGTTAGGTTAAGGCACAACATGGGTTAGGTTAAGGCACAACATGGGTTAGGTTAAGGCACAACATGGGTTAGGTTAAGGCACAACATGGGTTAGGTTAAGGCACAACATGGGTTAGGTTAAGGCACAACATGGGTTAGGTTAAGGCACAACATGGGTTAGGTTAAGGCACAACATGGGTTAGGTTAAGGCACAACATGGGTTAGGTTAAGGCACAACATGGGTTAGGTTAAGGCACAACATGGGTTAGGTTAAGGCACAACATGGGTTAGGTTAAGGCACAACATGGGTTAGGTTAAGGCACACCATGGGTTAGGTTAAGGCACACCATGGGTTAGGTTAAGGCACACCATGGGTTAGGTTAAGGCACACCATGGGTTAGGTTAAGGCACAACATGGGTTAGGTTAAGGCACAACATGGGTTAGGTTAAGGCACAACATGGGTTAGGTTAAGGCACAACGTAGGTTAGGTTAAGGCACAACGTGGGTTAGGTTAAGGCACAACGTGGGTTAGGTTAAGGCACAACGTGGGTTAGGTTAAGGCACAACGTGGGTTAGGTTAAGGCACAACGTGGGTTAGGTTAAGGCACAACGTGGGTTAGGTTAAGGCACAACATGGGTTAGGTTAAGGCACACCATGGGTTAGGTTAAGGCACACCATGGGTTAGGTTAAGGCACAACATGGGTTAGGTTAAGGCACAACATGGGTTAGGTTAAGGCACAACATGGGTTAGGTTAAGGCACAACATGGGTTAGGTTAAGGCACAACATGGGTTAGGTTAAGGCACAACGTAGGTTAGGTTAAGGCACAACGTAGGTTAGGTTAAGGCACAACGTGGGTTAGGTTAAGGCACAACATGGGTTAGGTTAAGGCACAACATGGGTTAGGTTAAGGCACAACATGGGTTAGGTTAAGGCACAACATGGGTTAGGTTAAGGCACAACATGGGTTACGTTACGGCACAACATGGGTTACGTTACGGCACAACATGGGTTACGTTACGGCACAACATGGGTTACGTTACGGCACAACATGGGTTACGTTACGGCACAACATGGGTTACGTTACGGCACAACATGGGTTACGTTACGGCACAAATTAGGTTAGGTTACGGCACAAATTAGGTTAGGTTAAGGCACAAATTAGGTTAGGTTAAGGCACAAATTAGGTTAGGTTAAGGCACAAATTAGGTTAGGTTAAGGCACAAATTAGGTTAGGTTAAGGCACAAATTAGGTTAGGTTAAGGCACAAATTAGGTTAGGTTAAGGCACAAATTAGGTTAGGTTAAGGCACGATATAGGTTAGGTTAAGGCACGATATAGGTTAGGTTAAGGCACGATATAGGTTAGGTTAAGGCACGATATAGGTTAGGTTAAGGCACGATATAGGTTAGGTTAAGGCACGATATAGGTTAGGTTAAGGCACGATATAGGTTAGGTTAAGGTACGATATAGGTTAGGTTAAGGTACGATATAGGTTAGGTTAAGGTACGATATAGGTTAGGTTAAGGTACGATATAGGTTAGGTTAAGGTACGATATAGGTTAGGTTAAGGTACGATATAGGTTAGGTTAAGGTACGATATAGGTTAGGTTAAGGTACGATATAGGTTAGGTTAAGGTACGATATAGGTTAGGTTAAGGTACGATATAGCGTAGGTTCAGATACACATTGTTGTAGGGAAAGGTGTATTGGGGGGGGGGGGGGCGGCAGGTTCGTTGATAGTGATTATCGTAATTGGATGCCTGCGGTATTATCCGATTTGTCACGTCAGGATGCACTTTTGGCTCATGACAGGCGGCGCTCCGATTCCATGGTTGTGGCAGATCTGTGTCTTTCATTCCTGCCATTGTTTGTGTGCTGTGACAGGAGGCAGTATTGTGATGTTGGGTGCACCACTGTGTAGGACATGTGTGGGTGTTCGTGGCTTAGCTGAGCAATGTGCGGATGTCGGAAGGGTGGGATATTGTGTTTTCTGGGTGGACCTCCCGGTCTGGTAATGATAGTGTGGATTGTGTCATGTGGCGGAGAGGATGCACTGGATGTTCTTCCATGCTGGTGGTTAGATATTGTGTGTGATAAGAGAGTAGTGTGTGATAAGAGTGTCTGGCTGACGTGTGGTTCTCATTGTGTGCAGAGTCTTTCAGCATGTATAGGGACGGTTGTATATATTATCTGTATTCTGATGGCTCTGCATCTATTACTAATCAGTGCCGTGTATACGGTTACTCTAGTTCCAGTCGAAACTGTTCTATCTCTGTACATTAGTGACACTGCGGCTCCACTATGTTGCCGCCCCTGTCGGCCGTTTCCCCCAGTGTATGGCTAATGATTATCAGCAATCAGTCTATTAGTCAATACCGGTAGTGTGACGACGTCAAATGTCCGGGATGGGGGAAGCTACACCCTTCCCGTGGGTCAGGGCCTAGAAAGACTCTTCCCACGCAGGAGACTCGGACTGTCGTTACTCTTCCGAGACATATATGTGCCCAGCGTTTTTTTGCGGCTGCGAGTGCAACGCCAGGAGGCTCGGACTGTCGTTACTCTTCCGAGATATATATTTGCCCAGCGTTTTTTGCGACTGCGAGTGCAACGCCCACGGGTGCCGACATGGATGGGGCGCTTCCTAGCTGATGGCTCAGCATGAGAATCCGTACAGTGAGCAATGCGATCGCGTCTGTAGCTTGTACGTGGTACAGCTCGCAGCTCATGAATAGGGACAGCGGGAATGTCGCATATTGGAAATATCTCTTCATGAAACGCATGTTATAGGTG
>NW_026047441.1:155000-157500 GCF_023864345.2 Schistocerca serialis cubense
CGAAACCCTCTCAGGTCCCGGCGGCGCGCAGCGCCGTCCTAAGTACTTGGTCGGGTTCGAGAGAGGCGCAATCGCCCGGAGTTAGGCGAGTAGACGCTTTAGGTGCGACCACCCGTGCTCCCAACTGAGCTTGCCGCTGCCGACAGAGGCCCGGGAGCGTGCTGTCGTGGCATTGCCGGCGGGAGACAACACGCGCCACCTACGGTGACCGGCAGCTCCAACGCCAGCGCCACAGAAGGACAAAAGCCCTACTTGGGTGCCGAAGCGAACTCTCCCAGCACAGCGCACGCGCCAACACGTCCGCACAGCTGCGATACAAACCACCTGCGAGAACCGCTGGGGCGACCGAGCAGCAGACGGCGTCGCGGCGCCGAGCGCCGGGCGGCGGCGCATCCTCAGCGCACAAAGTCCTCAATCGGACCAGCACACTGCAGATGGCCACCGCGCTTCGCACCGGGCCCGCGAGGACCTACTTTGGCCGCAAGGCGCCGCGAGCAGGGGGCGCCGGCGCGCAGCTGCGCCGCCTGCCGCGTCCGTCGGCCGGCGCGCCTGCCACCGGCCGCCCCCACCAGCCGGCTGTAGCGCGTGCGCCCACGCACCGCGCTGCCAGCACGCCGGGCGGCCCCCCCTCACCGGCCGGGGACGGTCCCACCCAGCCACCGCCGCGTATCGCCTCACACCCAGATCCCCTTTCACGTTCGTGGGCATGGTGGGTCCCCTTTCACGTTCGTGGGCATGGTGGGTATCCCTGAAACAACCGGTTAATAGCTCGACCGATCGTCGCCAACACTGATTCACCTCTAGCGAGAACAACCGCACCACAACGGGTTACCGGTTGTTCATTTGCGTAACGTCACCAGCAAACGTACACGTCCATCGCCATTTGCAACGAGTATTGCATGCCTGTGTCAGGTGTCACAACACACTACGTCTGCCCACATAGACGCAACAACATGTGCACGCCTAGAGAACACGTGGAAGGTAGACCCCGTACGTATGCGGTGTCCATTGCGCGAACGACTGTCAGCCCGCCTCTGCAGCATGTCGCAGATGTGGAACGCGGTGCAACATGCTATCACGGTGTGTGAGAAGAGACGACTACGTCCGAATACACGCTCCACTACATCAACAGACTGCTCATGCTGATCGCCATCCAGGGCGTCCGTTCCTCCCACACGTCTGTATGGCGTACCACACTGCAATCCAGCTCTTATAGGGAGACGACACGTAGCTGCGTGCACAATATTTGTACTGTATGGTCCGCCGTTGCTAGGCGCTGTCGTCATACGGTCACATGGGCCACGATGTATCATTCAGTACATACGGAGCAATGTGCAGTACAGTTTGTGGGTTTTGCGTACATCGGCGGACAGGTGACAGGCCGTACCACAACGTAGGCTGAGTACGTCGGCATGCGAAGGGCATTGAACATGCAAACTTCTCACCGACCAGCTTGCGAAGGCAGGGGGGAAGGGGGGGGGGCATGTACGTCCTGCTGCTATCCACACTACAGTGTATAGCAGGAGCATGTGGAAAGTCAGCAACACCTGCAAGGTGTTTAACATGACGCGATACACAGGGGACCGGGCAGTGCGAGTAGCGAACTATATTGCGAGGGTTGCGGTTAGGCAACACTACACTACTTTAACGGGTTGCATAACAATTACAGAGCAGGTTCAGCGACAACGTGCGTCAGGTTAAGGCGCAATATAGTTTAGGTTACGGCGCACTTTAGGTTAGGTTAAGGCACATTATAGGTTAGGTTAAGGCACAACATGGGTTACGTTAAGGCACAACATGGGTTACGTTAAGGCACAACATGGGTTAGGTTAAGGCACAACATGGGTTAGGTTAAGGCACAACATGGGTTAGGTTAAGGCACAACATGGGTTAGGTTAAGGCACAACATGGGTTAGGTTAAGGCACAACATGGGTTAGGTTAAGGCACAACATGGGTTAGGTTAAGGCACAACATGGGTTAGGTTAAGGCACAACATGGGTTAGGTTAAGGCACAACATGGGTTAGGTTAAGGCACAACATGGGTTAGGTTAAGGCACAACATGGGTTAGGTTAAGGCACAACATGGGTTAGGTTAAGGCACAACATGGGTTAGGTTAAGGCACAACATGGGTTAGGTTAAGGCACAACATGGGTTAGGTTAAGGCACAACATGGGTTAGGTTAAGGCACAACATGGGTTAGGTTAAGGCACAACATGGGTTAGGTTAAGGCACAACATGGGTTAGGTTAAGGCACAACATGGGTTAGGTTAAGGCACAACATGGGTTAGGTTAAGGCACAACATGGGTTAGGTTAAGGCACAACATGGGTTAGGTTAAGGCACAACATGGGTTAGGTTAAGGCACAACATGGGTTAGGTTAAGGCACAACATGGGTTAGGTTAAGGCACAACATGGGTTAGGTTAAGGCACAACATGGGTTAGGTTAAGGCACAACATGGGTTAGGTTAAGGCACAACATGGGTTAGGTTAAGGCACAA
>NW_026047441.1:165000-167500 GCF_023864345.2 Schistocerca serialis cubense
CTCGCTGCTCCCCGGCGGGACGCCGGCTCTTCCCCCCGACCGATCTCAAGCGCCTCCATGAATTGGCGGACAAGCTGCTTGTGGGCAGCTTGCCGCCGTCGGCACTTGATTGCCTCAAGCGTTCGGTCGGGGAACATCCTGATGAGCTCTTGATTTACAAAGAAGAACCGGGCGTCCCTCTCGAGGAACAGTTCGGCCTCCGCCTTGGCGAGCGACAGGACTTCTTCCTCCGTCCACCTCGCGCGATGCCTCTCCGTGACGATCTCCGCGTTGGCGGCCGCAAGGTGTTGGCGGCGGCGATGGACCCCGAGACCGTTCTTGGTGGTGAAGCTGCGGTGGCACTCACTACAGGCGTATACAGCTGCAAAAGTTACAAGATTTTCGGCACGGCCGGTTGGCCGGCTAGGTGCTGGGGGAGTTGGGGTGGCACCTTCAGCGGAAGGGCCACCACTTTTTCTCTGAATACTGCCCCCAACTAAAAAAAGGGATAGTGCGAGGGGGGGCTGGTAACCCCCCCAAGCCCCTGGTGCGGTCTTCCACTCTGCGAAAATCAGCGGGCCCACGAGAAGGGGAGAAGACCGCAGGAGAGGAGAGGCTAAGAGGGCTAGGCCCATGTATTGCGCATCACTCTCCCTGTAACCATAACCCAAGGAAGGCACCTCGCAGCAGCAGCACGACTACATCAAGACCGCACTTCGAAAAGCCAAGTCCGGATGCAGCCACACCGCCGCCACTTGGCCACCTTAAGAGAGTCATAGTTACTCCCGCCGTTTACCCGCGCTTGCTTGAATTTCTTCACGTTGACATTCAGAGCACTGGGCAGAAATCACATTGCGTCAACACCCGCTAGGGCCATCGCAATGCTTTGTTTTAATTAGACAGTCGGATTCCCCCAGTCCGTGCCAGTTCTGAGTTGATCGTTGAATGGCGGCCGAAGAGAATCCGCGCACCCGCGCGCCCCCGGAGGAGCACGCTAAGGCGGACGCGGCCTCGCAGCAAGGAAGATCCGTGGGAGGCCAAGGCACGGGACCGAGCTCGGATCCTGCACGCAGGTTGAAGCACCGGGGCGCGAACGCCGCGCAGGCGCGCGCATCCTGCACCGCCGGCCAGCACGAGGCCGACCAACGGCGAGAGCAGACCACGCCCGCGCTAAACGCCCGCACTTACCGGCACCCCTACGGCACTCACCTCGCCCAGGCCCGGCACGTTAGCGCTGACCCACTTCCCGACCAAGCCCGACACGCCCCGATCCTCAGAGCCAATCCTTATCCCGAAGTTACGGATCCAATTTGCCGACTTCCCTTACCTACATTATTCTATCGACTAGAGGCTCTTCACCTTGGAGACCTGCTGCGGATATGGGTACGAACCGGCGCGACACCTCCACGTGGCCCTCTCCCGGATTTTCAAGGTCCGAGGGGAAGATCGGGACACCGCCGCAACTGCGGTGCTCTTCGCGTTCCAAACCCTATCTCCCTGCTAGAGGATTCCAGGGAACTCGAACGCTCATGCAGAAAAGAAAACTCTTCCCCGATCTCCCGACGGCGTCTCCGGGTCCTTTTGGGTTACCCCGACGAGCATCTCTAAAAGAGGGGCCCGACTTGTATCGGTTCCGCTGCCGGGTTCCGGAATAGGAACCGGATTCCCTTTCGCCCAACGGGGGCCAGCACAAAGTGCATCATGCTATGACGGCCCCCATCAACATCGGATTTCTCCTAGGGCTTAGGATCGACTGACTCGTGTGCAACGGCTGTTCACACGAAACCCTTCTCCGCGTCAGCCCTCCAGGGCCTCGCTGGAGTATTTGCTACTACCACCAAGATCTGCACCGACGGCGGCTCCAGGCAGGCTCACGCCCAGACCCTTCTGCGCCCACCGCCGCGACCCTCCTACTCGTCAGGGCTTCGCGGCCGGCCGCAAGGACCGGCCATGACTGCCAGACTGACGGCCGAGTATAGGCACGACGCTTCAGCGCCATCCATTTTCAGGGCTAGTTGCTTCGGCAGGTGAGTTGTTACACACTCCTTAGCGGATTCCGACTTCCATGGCCACCGTCCTGCTGTCTTAAGCAACCAACGCCTTTCATGGTTTCCCATGAGCGTCGATTCGGGCGCCTTAACTCGGCGTTTGGTTCATCCCACAGCGCCAGTTCTGCTTACCAAAAGTGGCCCACTTGGCACTCCGATCCGAGTCGTTTGCTCGCGGCTTCAGCATATCAAGCAAGCCGGAGATCTCACCCATTTAAAGTTTGAGAATAGGTTGAGGTCGTTTCGGCCCCAAGGCCTCTAATCATTCGCTTTACCGGATGAGACTCGTACGAGCACCAGCTATCCTGAGGGAAACTTCGGAGGGAACCAGCTACTAGATGGTTCGATTAGTCTTTCGCCCCTATACCCAGCTCCGACGATCGATTTGCACGTCAGAATCGCTACGGACCTCCATCAGGGTTTCCCCTGACTTCGTCCTGGCCAGGCATAGTTCACCATCTTTCGGGTCCCAA
>NW_026047441.1:170000-175000 GCF_023864345.2 Schistocerca serialis cubense
TCAGCTTTGCAACCATACTTCCCCCGGAACCCAAAAGCTTTGGTTTCCCGGAGGCTGCCCGCCGAGTCATCGGAGGAACTGCGGCGGATCGCTGGCTGGCATCGTTTATGGTTAGAACTAGGGCGGTATCTGATCGCCTTCGAACCTCTAACTTTCGTTCTTGATTAATGAAAACATACTTGGCAAATGCTTTCGCTTCTGTTCGTCTTGCGACGATCCAAGAATTTCACCTCTAACGTCGCAATACGAATGCCCCCGCCTGTCCCTATTAATCATTACCTCGGGTTCCGAAAACCAACAAAATAGAACCGAGGTCCTATTCCATTATTCCATGCACACAGTATTCAGGCGGGCTTGCCTGCTTTAAGCACTCTAATTTGTTCAAAGTAAACGTGCCGGCCCACCGAGACACTCAATAAAGAGCACCCTGGTAGGATTTCAACGGGGTCCGCCTCGGGACGCACGAGCACGCACGAGGCGGTCGCACGCCTTCGGCTCGCCCCACCGGCAGGACGTCCCACGATACATGCCAGTTAAACACCGACGGGCGGTGAACCAACAGCGTGGGACACAAATCCAACTACGAGCTTTTTAACCGCAACAACTTTAATATACGCTATTGGAGCTGGAATTACCGCGGCTGCTGGCACCAGACTTGCCCTCCAATAGATACTCGTTAAAGGATTTAAAGTGTACTCATTCCGATTACGGGGCCTCGGATGAGTCCCGTATCGTTATTTTTCGTCACTACCTCCCCGTGCCGGGAGTGGGTAATTTGCGCGCCTGCTGCCTTCCTTGGATGTGGTAGCCGTTTCTCAGGCTCCCTCTCCGGAATCGAACCCTGATTCCCCGTTACCCGTTACAACCATGGTAGGCGCAGAACCTACCATCGACAGTTGATAAGGCAGACATTTGAAAGATGCGTCGCCGGTACGAGGACCGTGCGATCAGCCCTAAGTTATTCAGAGTCACCAAGGCAAACGGACCGGACGAGCCGACCGATTGGTTTTGATCTAATAAAAGCGTCCCTTCCATCTCTGGTCGGGACTCTGTTTGCATGTATTAGCTCTAGAATTACCACAGTTATCCAAGTAACGTGGGTACGATCTAAGGAACCATAACTGATTTAATGAGCCATTCGCGGTTTCACCTTAATGCGGCTTGTACTGAGACATGCATGGCTTAATCTTTGAGACAAGCATATGACTACTGGCAGGATCAACCAGGGAGCTGCGTCAACTAGAGCTGAGCAGCCGGCCGCCCGGGAGTGTGTCCCGGGGGCCCGCGCGAACACGCAAGCGTCCGCTCAATTATTCTGCAAACAGGAGGAGGCTGAGCTCCCCTGCACAACACACCTCGAAACCCTCTCAGGTCCCGGCGGCGCGCAGCGCCGTCCTAAGTACTTGGTCGGGTTCGAGAGAGGCGCAATCGCCCGGAGTTAGGCGAGTAGACGCTTTAGGTGCGACCACCCGTGCTCCCAACTGAGCTTGCCGCTGCCGACAGAGGCCCGGGAGCGTGCTGTCGTGGCATTGCCGGCGGGAGACAACACGCGCCACCTACGGTGACCGGCAGCTCCAACGCCAGCGCCACAGAAGGACAAAAGCCCTACTTGGGTGCCGAAGCGAACTCTCCCAGCACAGCGCACGCGCCAACACGTCCGCACAGCTGCGATACAAACCACCTGCGAGAACCGCTGGGGCGACCGAGCAGCAGACGGCGTCGCGGCGCCGAGCGCCGGGCGGCGGCGCATCCTCAGCGCACAAAGTCCTCAATCGGACCAGCACACTGCAGATGGCCACCGCGCTTCGCACCGGGCCCGCGAGGACCTACTTTGGCCGCAAGGCGCCGCGAGCAGGGGGCGCCGGCGCGCAGCTGCGCCGCCTGCCGCGTCCGTCGGCCGGCGCGCCTGCCACCGGCCGCCCCCACCAGCCGGCTGTAGCGCGTGCGCCCACGCACCGCGCTGCCAGCACGCCGGGCGGCCCCCCCTCACCGGCCGGGGACGGTCCCACCCAGCCACCGCCGCGTATCGCCTCACACCCAGATCCCCTTTCACGTTCGTGGGCATGGTGGGTCCCCTTTCACGTTCGTGGGCATGGTGGGTATCCCTGAAACAACCGGTTAATAGCTCGACCGATCGTCGCCAACACTGATTCACCTCTAGCGAGAACAACCGCACCACAACGGGTTACCGGTTGTTCATTTGCGTAACGTCACCAGCAAACGTACACGTCCATCGCCATTTGCAACGAGTATTGCATGCCTGTGTCAGGTGTCACAACACACTACGTCTGCCCACATAGACGCAACAACATGTGCACGCCTAGAGAACACGTGGAAGGTAGACCCCGTACGTATGCGGTGTCCATTGCGCGAACGACTGTCAGCCCGCCTCTGCAGCATGTCGCAGATGTGGAACGCGGTGCAACATGCTATCACGGTGTGTGAGAAGAGACGACTACGTCCGAATACACGCTCCACTACATCAACAGACTGCTCATGCTGATCGCCATCCAGGGCGTCCGTTCCTCCCACACGTCTGTATGGCGTACCACACTGCAATCCAGCTCTTATAGGGAGACGACACGTAGCTGCGTGCACAATATTTGGACTGTATGGTCCGCCGTTGCTAGGCGCTGTCGTCATACGGTCACATGGGCCACGATGTATCATTCAGTACATACGGAGCAATGTGCAGTACAGTTTGTGGGTTTTGCGTACATCGGCGGACAGGTGACAGGCCGTACCACAACGTAGGCTGAGTACGTCGGCATGCGAAGGGCATTGAACATGCAAACTTCTCACCGACCAGCTTGCGAAGGCAGGGGGGAAGGGGGGGGGGGCATGTACGTCCTGCTGCTATCCACACTACAGTGTATAGCAGGAGCATGTGGAAAGTCAGCAACACCTGCAAGGTGTTTAACATGACGCGATACACAGGGGACCGGGCAGTGCGAGTAGCGAACTATATTGCGAGGGTTGCGGTTAGGCAACACTACACTACTTTAACGGGTTGCATAACAATTACAGAGCAGGTTCAGCGACAACGTGCGTCAGGTTAAGGTGCAATATAGTTTAGGTTACGGCGCACTTTAGGTTAGGTTAAGGCACATTATAGGTTAGGTTAAGGCACAACATGGGTTACGTTAAGGCACAACATGGGTTACGTTAAGGCACAACATGGGTTAGGTTAAGGCACAACATGGGTTAGGTTAAGGCACAACATGGGTTAGGTTAAGGCACAACATGGGTTAGGTTAAGGCACAACATGGGTTAGGTTAAGGCACAACATGGGTTAGGTTAAGGCACAACATGGGTTAGGTTAAGGCAGAACATGGGTTAGGTTAAGGCACAACATGGGTTAGGTTAAGGCACAACATGGGTTAGGTTAAGGCACAACATGGGTTAGGTTAAGGCACAACATGGGTTAGGTTAAGGCACAACATGGGTTAGGTTAAGGCACAACATGGGTTAGGTTAAGGCACAACATGGGTTAGGTTAAGGCACAACATGGGTTAGGTTAAGGCACAACATGGGTTAGGTTAAGGCACAACATGGGTTAGGTTAAGGCACAACATGGGTTAGGTTAAGGCACAACATGGGTTAGGTTAAGGCACAACATGGGTTAGGTTAAGGCACAACATGGGTTAGGTTAAGGCACAACATGGGTTAGGTTAAGGCACAACATGGGTTAGGTTAAGGCACAACATGGGTTAGGTTAAGGCACAACATGGGTTAGGTTAAGGCACAACATGGGTTAGGTTAAGGCACAACATGGGTTAGGTTAAGGCACAACATGGGTTAGGTTAAGGCACAACATGGGTTAGGTTAAGGCACAACATGGGTTAGGTTAAGGCACAACATGGGTTAGGTTAAGGCACAACATGGGTTAGGTTAAGGCACAACATGGGTTAGGTTAAGGCACAACATGGGTTAGGTTAAGGCACAACATGGGTTAGGTTAAGGCACAACATGGGTTAGGTTAAGGCACAACATGGGTTAGGTTAAGGCACAACATGGGTTAGGTTAAGGCACAACATGGGTTAGGTTAAGGCACAACATGGGTTAGGTTAAGGCACACCATGGGTTAGGTTAAGGCACACCATGGGTTAGGTTAAGGCACACCATGGGTTAGGTTAAGGCACACCATGGGTTAGGTTAAGGCACAACATGGGTTAGGTTAAGGCACAACATGGGTTAGGTTAAGGCACAACATGGGTTAGGTTAAGGCACAACGTAGGTTAGGTTAAGGCACAACGTGGGTTAGGTTAAGGCACAACGTGGGTTAGGTTAAGGCACAACGTGGGTTAGGTTAAGGCACAACGTGGGTTAGGTTAAGGCACAACGTGGGTTAGGTTAAGGCACAACATGGGTTAGGTTAAGGCACAACATGGGTTAGGTTAAGGCACACCATGGGTTAGGTTAAGGCACACCATGGGTTAGGTTAAGGCACAACATGGGTTAGGTTAAGGCACAACATGGGTTAGGTTAAGGCACAACATGGGTTAGGTTAAGGCACAACATGGGTTAGGTTAAGGCACAACATGGGTTAGGTTAAGGCACAACGTAGGTTAGGTTAAGGCACAACGTAGGTTAGGTTAAGGCACAACGTGGGTTAGGTTAAGGCACAACATGGGTTAGGTTAAGGCACAACATGGGTTAGGTTAAGGCACAACATGGGTTAGGTTAAGGCACAACATGGGTTAGGTTAAGGCACAACATGGGTTACGTTACGGCACAACATGGGTTACGTTACGGCACAACATGGGTTACGTTACGGCACAACATGGGTTACGTTACGGCACAACATGGGTTACGTTACGGCACAACATGGGTTACGTTACGGCACAAATTAGGTTAGGTTACGGCACAAATTAGGTTAGGTTAAGGCACAAATTAGGTTAGGTTAAGGCACAAATTAGGTTAGGTTAAGGCACAAATTAGGTTAGGTTAAGGCACAAATTAGGTTAGGTTAAGGCACAAATTAGGTTAGGTTAAGGCAC
>NW_026047441.1:180000-185000 GCF_023864345.2 Schistocerca serialis cubense
TTTCTTTTATATTTGGAAATATTCTGTAAACCCTTCTTGCTGTTTGAGAATTTTCCCATTGTTGTTGCCATATATTTGTTATTTCTTCTTTTATTTCCTTTTTACTTCCCAGGTGTTTCCCCATGATTTCCCTGATTTTGTCAAAATTTCCCCTTTTTAACCAATAGTTGGCTGCTTTTTGTCTTATTAATAGGTCTAATGGGCAGAGGCCCATTATAACTAGTAATCCATCTGTTGGTGTTGTGCCAAATGCCCCTATTGATCTTAGTAGTATGTTTCTTTGAATTCTCCTCACAGCCATGGAAGGCTTCAGAAGGCGCAACCTGTGGGCCCACAAACTTGATCCATATCCCATTATTGACACTAGCAGGCTGCCGTGGTATAGTTTGATGACATTTGGCGGTAAGTGAAATCTTTGCTGCCCGATCCTTATTAGTTTATGCATTATCGCTAGTGTCTTTCCTCCTGTTTGTTCAATATGGGTCCTAAAATTCCATCCTTGATCCAGGTAGACACCCAGATATTTACTTACATTTTTTCTTACTACAATTGCGTTGTCGATCCTGATTGACGGATCTCTTGCCATTTTCCCTTTCAGGAGCATATAGTTCGATTTTTGAGGCGCAATTGCCATTTTAGAATTCCTACACCAGGCACTCAGGATATCCATTATGTTTCTACTTCGCCCTTCTAGTTGTAGTCGGCTATTACCATGTGTTAAGATTAGCAGGTCGTCCGCGTATGCAACGGCTCCCAATACTGATGCTTCCTGCTGCAGGGAATGCAGCAACGGCTCCATATTTATATCCCAAAATACGGGGCCGCAAACTGATCCCTGTGGACATCCTTTAGTGATGTTCTTGGTCACAACCGCATTCGGGGACGTCATCTGTACCACCCGGTCTCTACAGTAGCTCTTGAAACATCTGTATAGTGCCGCCGGACACTGCATATCCTGCAAGCAGGTAAACAGCGCCGGCCACCACAGATTATCAAACGCCCCTGAGATGTCCACCATCACTCCTAGAACATATGTGCAGTTCGACGAGCTGACAAGTTCGGCCGCCGTGTTGATGGCGTCTTCCGTCGATTTTCCACGGCGGAAACCGAATTGCCATTCGTGCATTCCTGCCATTTCCCGGTGACCAGTCAATCTCGCACAGAGCAATTTCTCAAGGGCTTTGCCCAAGGTATCTAGCAGACATATTGGCCTGTATGCTTTGTGTTCTGTTGGGTCCTTGTCTGGCTTCTTTAGTATTATTATTTCTGCTCTTTTCCATCTCCTTGGAAAAGTACCTCTTTCCAGACATTTATTATATAGGTTTGCCAGTATCGGGGCTATTTTTCCTTTTATTGCTTGAAGTACCTCAACCGTGACCCTGTCGGGTCCGGGAGATTTTCCTCTTTTTAGGTTTGATATTACGTCTACCACCTCCTGCGGTGAGAAGGGGTAGACCATTGTATTGTTGTTGTATTCTTCTTGTGCTCTCTCTCTTATAGCCGCCTGCTCCGGTGTGTCCTCAGAGGGATCATCATCCGGTAGCAGGGCTTGGAGGAGCACCGTTATTGTTTCTTGTCTGGTTGTGGTCATTCTATTTTCGCCTGGTATTCTTATAGATGATAAGACTGTTGGAGCTCTTATTTTTTCCCTAGCTAACTTGTATGGCTTTCCCCAGGGATCCATTGCCAGGTTATTTCTTACGAAATTTTCCCAGCTTCTTTTTCTAACTTCTATAATTTCTCTTTTATATCTCTCCCTTAGTTGTCTGTATATACGCAGTCTATGCTCCCTGTCTTGTGGGTTAAATGTGCGCTGATACCTGCGTCTTGCCCTGCGCGTAGCCTGACGTAGGTCACTTAGTTCTGGAGTCCATGGTGCCGGGTGCACGCTTTGGACTCTGCTTCTCTTTGGTACGACTGCTTCTATTACTTCCTTTATACTTTGAACTATCTGCTCCGCTGTTTCATCAACCTCGAGATCCTCATCCAGCTCTGGCGGGCTGTACTCCCGGGAGAGTCTTTCCCAGTCTACCTTTTTATAGTCATATTCTGAAAGCCATTCCTGTGGCGCCACATTCTGTTCTGATTTTAGTATATACTTTATTACATTATGATCACTGGTCGTTGCATTCTCCAATACCTCCCATTTATCTATTTTATTGGTAGCCCTGTTATTTGCCAGTGTTACATCTATATTTGTTTTTGCCCCTGCTCTATTTGAATATGTTGGTATCTCGCTAGGTGCGTTTATTATATCTAGATTTAATTCACTTATTGCATCTTCTAATTCCTGACCTTTTTCGTCTTGTTCTCCGCTGTGCCACAGGAATGACTTTGCGTTTGCATCCATTGCTATGATTACTTGATGGCCCTGTAGAGTTCTACATATTTCCTTTAGTTGTTCTAGGTACATAGTTATTGGCTCTCTATACTGACAATATATTGATACTAAATACCACTTAGTGTTTTTGGCGTGTACTTCGATTGTTACAACATGTTCATTTGTAAATTGATTTAATACTATTGTTCTTATATTACTATTTAAAATTACTATTGCAGACATTGGTCTTTCTCCCTTCATGATTATTTGAGCCGTGGCTGTCATTCCTGGGATTTTACCCTCCCGGGAGCACGGTTCTTGCAAGCATAGTATGTCAGCTTTAAGTTCTTCTGCTAATTTACGCAACTCGTAGTTTACTTGTACGCTTCTCATTGTATTAATTTGGAGAACTAAAAGATCCATTACGGATGATATGTATGGTAATGATCTTCTGGCCATGTCTTATTGGGGTCAAATCCTATTCGGCCGTATGTTGTTACCATTTGTATATATATATTTTCCAAATTGTATTTTACGCCTCTTCTTTCGTATACTTGCTTTACTATTTCCTGTAATTGTTCGTGTTCCGTGGGGATTCCGGCCGCGGCTAGCTGAATGCAGTCAACGTCCGCCAAAGCTGGATAAGTAATTCTCGAGCCGTTTGTGTGCCCCACTCTCACTAGTTGGCGTAATGCAGTGGTTAGCAGACCGGGTTCTTCTAGTCTTGCCATCTGCAGTGCGTTTTCGCATATCTTATAAGTGTTCTTTGGGTCCATTGCATTATATGTGTCACTCTTGCTTGACTGATTGTTTTTATCTTTTATGTGTTCTGAGTGGTCTCTTTTGGGCGAGCTCGGTCGTCCGTCCTCGCCCTTCATCGGCGTTTTCTTTTCATTAAAAACGGACGACCGAGGTCGTCCGTGTTTCTTTCCTATGTTGTTCTTTTCTATGTCTTTGTTTTGTCTCTGTGTTGGTGTAGTGTGTTGTGTCCTGGGCGCCTCTGGTCGCCCATCTCTGCCCTCCATCGGCATTTTCTTTTCATGAAAAATGGGCGACCGAGGTCGCCCTTCTGTTTGTACTTGTGCTTCTTGCGTGTTCATTGTTTGTACTTGTGCGTCTATCATGCTTATTGTTTGTACTTGTACATCCCTTGTTGTATTTTGTTTCTTGTCTTGTATCAGTGTTTCTCGTTGTGTCTTGGGCACCTCTTGCTTTCTATCTCCGCTCTCCATCTGCATTTTCTTGTCATAAAAAACGGGCGACCGAGGTCGCCCTTGTGTTGGTGTTCTTTCAATGGGAGTATTGGCAATACAGTTTTGTGCTGTACATGTTTTGTGTTGATTGTTATCCCGTTTGTTATCCCGTGTGTTTTTTGTTGTTCCCTTATTTTCAGGTTGTTTATCTGTGATTTCTTTTGCATCTTTTTCCCTTGCCCCTACTGCTTCTCTGATTTTCATGCCCCTTAGCGTATCTCTTAGTTGCTTGCTTGGTGATTTATGCTTCTTTCTTTTCTCTTGGGGGTTAATCTCCATAATCTGTCCTTTGTATAAGTCTTCCTAGTAACAGCTGATACGTGGGGCATTCTTTGGAGTTTGGTGCTCTACATTTTCTTTTTCCCCTTCTATTGCATGGTATACATGTCTCAGGTCTGTTCTTCTCTGGGCACTCTTTCTTGTTGTGGTTGTCCGTTCCACAGTGACCACAGGTGGGGTCACCCCAGGTACAGTACTTCTGTACGTGACCCAGATCCATACATCTGTGACACCTGGGTACCACGCAATAATCTTTGACCGCGACTGAACTATACTCCACATATACTCTACCATTTTGTATGAGTTCTTTTCTCAATGTTGGGGAAACCTCAACTACTTGATGTCCCGTATCTCTGTCTTTTCTCCCCATTCTAAATTTTGGTCTAAATTCCTTTTTGAAGTCTTGTGGGCTCATTTTTTCTTCAAAATTCTGAGTGTAAATACACTCCGTTAGTTCCTCTGGTGTCAACCTATTTGACACATCAAATACAGTCATTAATGGCCATCTTTTCTTTGTCCTCTCACATATTACCGATCTCTGTAAATCTTTGTGCCCCATTATTGTGTTCCTATCCTGTTGGGTGGGAGTTTCCACTATGACTGCATTTTTTGCAACTACTACTTTGTTTATTTTGACTTTTGCTTTGGTTGGATTAATTACTCTTGTGAATATTTCCTTCACCTCTTTTACGCTCTGTCCTTCTTTTGGCTTCAAAAATAATGCCACTCCTTGTTTTGCTGTCACTTTTTCTATACTTTCTTTCATATTGATTTGTTGTTTCTGTGGTCCTCCTGCCACCACTGTGGCGTATGTTTTTGTTTTTTCGGATATTATTTGTTTATTTTGTCGTTCCAGCTCTTGTATCCTACCTTCAAGCTGGCTTTGGGCAATTGCCCATAGGGCCAGCTTGTCTTTTATTTCATTTAGTCTGTCATTGCTCATCTTCCCTTTATCTGTCACCAGTAGCGCATTTATCTCCTTTAGCCTTTCGGCTGCGCTCTTTATTTCATTTTCATCATTCACCTCGTATCGCTCGGAAGTCTCTCTCTCTGTATTTTCCGCCATGATTCTGAGAGAGACCAAAGAGTTGAGAGCCCGTCTCTTTCCCCGGACCGGCTCTTCTGGCATGGGGGGAGGCTAATTGCAG
>NW_026047441.1:190000-197500 GCF_023864345.2 Schistocerca serialis cubense
CGGGCGGTGTGTACAAAGGGCAGGGACGTAATCAACGCGAGCTTATGACTCGCGCTTACTGGGAATTCCTCGTTCATGGGGAACAATTGCAAGCCCCAATCCCTAGCACGAAGGAGGTTCAGCGGGTTACCCCGACCTTTCGGCCTAGGAAGACACGCTGATTCCTTCAGTGTAGCGCGCGTGCGGCCCAGAACATCTAAGGGCATCACAGACCTGTTATTGCTCAATCTCGTGCGGCTAGAAGCCGCCTGTCCCTCTAAGAAGAAAAGTAATCGCTGACAGCACGAAGGATGTCACGCGACTAGTTAGCAGGCTAGAGTCTCGTTCGTTATCGGAATTAACCAGACAAATCGCTCCACCAACTAAGAACGGCCATGCACCACCACCCACCGAATCAAGAAAGAGCTATCAATCTGTCAATCCTTCCGGTGTCCGGGCCTGGTGAGGTTTCCCGTGTTGAGTCAAATTAAGCCGCAGGCTCCACTCCTGGTGGTGCCCTTCCGTCAATTCCTTTAAGTTTCAGCTTTGCAACCATACTTCCCCCGGAACCCAAAAGCTTTGGTTTCCCGGAGGCTGCCCGCCGAGTCATCGGAGGAACTGCGGCGGATCGCTGGCTGGCATCGTTTATGGTTAGAACTAGGGCGGTATCTGATCGCCTTCGAACCTCTAACTTTCGTTCTTGATTAATGAAAACATACTT
This sequence comes from Schistocerca serialis cubense, assembly GCF_023864345.2. Taxonomy (NCBI): domain Eukaryota; kingdom Metazoa; phylum Arthropoda; class Insecta; order Orthoptera; family Acrididae; genus Schistocerca; species Schistocerca serialis. The sequence goes on from NW_026047441.1 coordinate 190,701, forward strand.
GGCAAATGCTTTCGCTTCTGTTCGTCTTGCGACGATCCAAGAATTTCACCTCTAACGTCGCAATACGAATGCCCCCGCCTGTCCCTATTAATCATTACCTCGGGTTCCGAAAACCAACAAAATAGAACCGAGGTCCTATTCCATTATTCCATGCACACAGTATTCAGGCGGGCTTGCCTGCTTTAAGCACTCTAATTTGTTCAAAGTAAACGTGCCGGCCCACCGAGACACTCAATAAAGAGCACCCTGGTAGGATTTCAACGGGGTCCGCCTCGGGACGCACGAGCACGCACGAGGCGGTCGCACGCCTTCGGCTCGCCCCACCGGCAGGACGTCCCACGATACATGCCAGTTAAACACCGACGGGCGGTGAACCAACAGCGTGGGACACAAATCCAACTACGAGCTTTTTAACCGCAACAACTTTAATATACGCTATTGGAGCTGGAATTACCGCGGCTGCTGGCACCAGACTTGCCCTCCAATAGATACTCGTTAAAGGATTTAAAGTGTACTCATTCCGATTACGGGGCCTCGGATGAGTCCCGTATCGTTATTTTTCGTCACTACCTCCCCGTGCCGGGAGTGGGTAATTTGCGCGCCTGCTGCCTTCCTTGGATGTGGTAGCCGTTTCTCAGGCTCCCTCTCCGGAATCGAACCCTGATTCCCCGTTACCCGTTACAACCATGGTAGGCGCAGAACCTACCATCGACAGTTGATAAGGCAGACATTTGAAAGATGCGTCGCCGGTACGAGGACCGTGCGATCAGCCCTAAGTTATTCAGAGTCACCAAGGCAAACGGACCGGACGAGCCGACCGATTGGTTTTGATCTAATAAAAGCGTCCCTTCCATCTCTGGTCGGGACTCTGTTTGCATGTATTAGCTCTAGAATTACCACAGTTATCCAAGTAACGTGGGTACGATCTAAGGAACCATAACTGATTTAATGAGCCATTCGCGGTTTCACCTTAATGCGGCTTGTACTGAGACATGCATGGCTTAATCTTTGAGACAAGCATATGACTACTGGCAGGATCAACCAGGGAGCTGCGTCAACTAGAGCTGAGCAGCCGGCCGCCCGGGAGTGTGTCCCGGGGGCCCGCGCGAACACGCAAGCGTCCGCTCAATTATTCTGCAAACAGGAGGAGGCTGAGCTCCCCTGCACAACACACCTCGAAACCCTCTCAGGTCCCGGCGGCGCGCAGCGCCGTCCTAAGTACTTGGTCGGGTTCGAGAGAGGCGCAATCGCCCGGAGTTAGGCGAGTAGACGCTTTAGGTGCGACCACCCGTGCTCCCAACTGAGCTTGCCGCTGCCGACAGAGGCCCGGGAGCGTGCTGTCGTGGCATTGCCGGCGGGAGACAACACGCGCCACCTACGGTGACCGGCAGCTCCAACGCCAGCGCCACAGAAGGACAAAAGCCCTACTTGGGTGCCGAAGCGAACTCTCCCAGCACAGCGCACGCGCCAACACGTCCGCACAGCTGCGATACAAACCACCTGCGAGAACCGCTGGGGCGACCGAGCAGCAGACGGCGTCGCGGCGCCGAGCGCCGGGCGGCGGCGCATCCTCAGCGCACAAAGTCCTCAATCGGACCAGCACACTGCAGATGGCCACCGCGCTTCGCACCGGGCCCGCGAGGACCTACTTTGGCCGCAAGGCGCCGCGAGCAGGGGGCGCCGGCGCGCAGCTGCGCCGCCTGCCGCGTCCGTCGGCCGGCGCGCCTGCCACCGGCCGCCCCCACCAGCCGGCTGTAGCGCGTGCGCCCACGCACCGCGCTGCCAGCACGCCGGGCGGCCCCCCCTCACCGGCCGGGGACGGTCCCACCCAGCCACCGCCGCGTATCGCCTCACACCCAGATCCCCTTTCACGTTCGTGGGCATGGTGGGTCCCCTTTCACGTTCGTGGGCATGGTGGGTATCCCTGAAACAACCGGTTAATAGCTCGACCGATCGTCGCCAACACTGATTCACCTCTAGCGAGAACAACCGCACCACAACGGGTTACCGGTTGTTCATTTGCGTAACGTCACCAGCAAACGTACACGTCCATCGCCATTTGCAACGAGTATTGCATGCCTGTGTCAGGTGTCACAACACACTACGTCTGCCCACATAGACGCAACAACATGTGCACGCCTAGAGAACACGTGGAAGGTAGACCCCGTACGTATGCGGTGTCCATTGCGCGAACGACTGTCAGCCCGCCTCTGCAGCATGTCGCAGATGTGGAACGCGGTGCAACATGCTATCACGGTGTGTGAGAAGAGACGACTACGTCCGAATACACGCTCCACTACATCAACAGACTGCTCATGCTGATCGCCATCCAGGGCGTCCGTTCCTCCCACACGTCTGTATGGCGTACCACACTGCAATCCAGCTCTTATAGGGAGACGACACGTAGCTGCGTGCACAATATTTGGACTGTATGGTCCGCCGTTGCTAGGCGCTGTCGTCATACGGTCACATGGGCCACGATGTATCATTCAGTACATACGGAGCAATGTGCAGTACAGTTTGTGGGTTTTGCGTACATCGGCGGACAGGTGACAGGCCGTACCACAACGTAGGCTGAGTACGTCGGCATGCGAAGGGCATTGAACATGCAAACTTCTCACCGACCAGCTTGCGAAGGCAGGGGGGAAGGGGGGGGGGCATGTACGTCCTGCTGCTATCCACACTACAGTGTATAGCAGGAGCATGTGGAAAGTCAGCAACACCTGCAAGGTGTTTAACATGACGCGATACACAGGGGACCGGGCAGTGCGAGTAGCGAACTATATTGCGAGGGTTGCGGTTAGGCAACACTACACTACTTTAACGGGTTGCATAACAATTACAGAGCAGGTTCAGCGACAACGTGCGTCAGGTTAAGGCGCAATATAGTTTAGGTTACGGCGCACTTTAGGTTAGGTTAAGGCACATTATAGGTTAGGTTAAGGCACAACATGGGTTACGTTAAGGCACAACATGGGTTACGTTAAGGCACAACATGGGTTAGGTTAAGGCACAACATGGGTTAGGTTAAGGCACAACATGGGTTAGGTTAAGGCACAACATGGGTTAGGTTAAGGCACAACATGGGTTAGGTTAAGGCACAACATGGGTTAGGTTAAGGCACAACATGGGTTAGGTTAAGGCACAACATGGGTTAGGTTAAGGCACAACATGGGTTAGGTTAAGGCACAACATGGGTTAGGTTAAGGCACAACATGGGTTAGGTTAAGGCACAACATGGGTTAGGTTAAGGCACAACATGGGTTAGGTTAAGGCACAACATGGGTTAGGTTAAGGCACAACATGGGTTAGGTTAAGGCACAACATGGGTTAGGTTAAGGCACAACATGGGTTAGGTTAAGGCACAACATGGGTTAGGTTAAGGCACAACATGGGTTAGGTTAAGGCACAACATGGGTTAGGTTAAGGCACAACATGGGTTAGGTTAAGGCACAACATGGGTTAGGTTAAGGCACAACATGGGTTAGGTTAAGGCACAACATGGGTTAGGTTAAGGCACAACATGGGTTAGGTTAAGGCACAACATGGGTTAGGTTAAGGCACAACATGGGTTAGGTTAAGGCACAACATGGGTTAGGTTAAGGCACAACATGGGTTAGGTTAAGGCACAACATGGGTTAGGTTAAGGCACAACATGGGTTAGGTTAAGGCACAACATGGGTTAGGTTAAGGCACAACATGGGTTAGGTTAAGGCACAACATGGGTTAGGTTAAGGCACAACATGGGTTAGGTTAAGGCACAACATGGGTTAGGTTAAGGCACAACATGGGTTAGGTTAAGGCACAACATGGGTTAGGTTAAGGCACAACATGGGTTAGGTTAAGGCACAACATGGGTTAGGTTAAGGCACACCATGGGTTAGGTTAAGGCACACCATGGGTTAGGTTAAGGCACACCATGGGTTAGGTTAAGGCACACCATGGGTTAGGTTAAGGCACACCATGGGTTAGGTTAAGGCACAACATGGGTTAGGTTAAGGCACAACATGGGTTAGGTTAAGGCACAACATGGGTTAGGTTAAGGCACAACGTAGGTTAGGTTAAGGCACAACGTGGGTTAGGTTAAGGCACAACGTGGGTTAGGTTAAGGCACAACGTGGGTTAGGTTAAGGCACAACGTGGGTTAGGTTAAGGCACAACGTGGGTTAGGTTAAGGCACAACATGGGTTAGGTTAAGGCACAACATGGGTTAGGTTAAGGCACACCATGGGTTAGGTTAAGGCACACCATGGGTTAGGTTAAGGCACAACATGGGTTAGGTTAAGGCACAACATGGGTTAGGTTAAGGCACAACATGGGTTAGGTTAAGGCACAACATGGGTTAGGTTAAGGCACAACATGGGTTAGGTTAAGGCACAACGTGGGTTAGGTTAAGGCACAACATGGGTTAGGTTAAGGCACAACGTAGGTTAGGTTAAGGCACAACGTAGGTTAGGTTAAGGCACAACGTGGGTTAGGTTAAGGCACAACATGGGTTAGGTTAAGGCACAACATGGGTTAGGTTAAGGCACAACATGGGTTAGGTTAAGGCACAACATGGGTTAGGTTAAGGCACAACATGGGTTACGTTACGGCACAACATGGGTTACGTTACGGCACAACATGGGTTACGTTACGGCACAACATGGGTTACGTTACGGCACAACATGGGTTACGTTACGGCACAACATGGGTTACGTTACGGCACAACATGGGTTACGTTACGGCACAAATTAGGTTAGGTTACGGCACAAATTAGGTTAGGTTAAGGCACAAATTAGGTTAGGTTAAGGCACAAATTAGGTTAGGTTAAGGCACAAATTAGGTTAGGTTAAGGCACAAATTAGGTTAGGTTAAGGCACAAATTAGGTTAGGTTAAGGCACAAATTAGGTTAGGTTAAGGCACAAATTAGGTTAGGTTAAGGCACAAATTAGGTTAGGTTAAGGCACAAATTAGGTTAGGTTAAGGCACGATATAGGTTAGGTTAAGGCACGATATAGGTTAGGTTAAGGCACGATATAGGTTAGGTTAAGGCACGATATAGGTTAGGTTAAGGCACGATATAGGTTAGGTTAAGGCACGATATAGGTTAGGTTAAGGCACGATATAGGTTAGGTTAAGGCACGATATAGGTTAGGTTAAGGTACGATATAGGTTAGGTTAAGGTACGATATAGGTTAGGTTAAGGTACGATATAGGTTAGGTTAAGGTACGATATAGGTTAGGTTAAGGTACGATATAGGTTAGGTTAAGGTACGATATAGGTTAGGTTAAGGTACGATATAGGTTAGGTTAAGGTACGATATAGGTTAGGTTAAGGTACGATATAGGTTAGGTTAAGGTACGATATAGGTTAGGTTAAGGTACGATATAGCGTAGGTTCAGATACACATTGTTGTAGGGAAAGGTGTATTGGGGGGGGGGGGCGGCAGGTTCGTTGATAGTGATTATCGTAATTGGATGCCTGCGGTATTATCCGATTTGTCACGTCAGGATGCACTTTTGGCTCATGACAGGCGGCGCTCCGATTCCATGGTTGTGGCAGATCTGTGTCTTTCATTCCTGCCATTGTTTGTGTGCTGTGACAGGAGGCAGTATTGTGATGTTGGGTGCACCACTGTGTAGGACATGTGTGGGTGTTCGTGGCTTAGCTGAGCAATGTGCGGATGTCGGAAGGGTGGGATATTGTGTTTTCTGGGTGGACCTCCCGGTCTGGTAATGATAGTGTGGATTGTGTCATGTGGCGGAGAGGATGCACTGGATGTTCTTCCATGCTGGTGGTTAGATATTGTGTGTGATAAGAGAGTAGTGTGTGATAAGAGTGTCTGGCTGACGTGTGGTTCTCATTGTGTGCAGAGTCTTTCAGCATGTATAGGGACGGTTGTATATATTATCTGTATTCTGATGGCTCTGCATCTATTACTAATCAGTGCCGTGTATACGGTTACTCTAGTTCCAGTCGAAACTGTTCTATCTCTGTACATTAGTGACACTGCGGCTCCACTATGTTGCCGCCCCTGTCGGCCGTTTCCCCCAGTGTATGGCTAATGATTATCAGCAATCAGTCTATTAGTCAATACCGGTAGTGTGACGACGTCAAATGTCCGGGATGGGGGAAGCTACACCCTTCCCGTGGGTCAGGGCCTAGAAAGACTCTTCCCACGCAGGAGACTCGGACTGTCGTTACTCTTCCGAGACATATATGTGCCCAGCGTTTTTTTGCGGCTGCGAGTGCAACGCCAGGAGGCTCGGACTGTCGTTACTCTTCCGAGATATATATTTGCCCAGCGTTTTTTGCGACTGCGAGTGCAACGCCCACGGGTGCCGACATGGATGGGGCGCTTCCTAGCTGATGGCTCAGCATGAGAATCCGTACAGTGAGCAATGCGATCGCGTCTGTAGCTTGTACGTGGTACAGCTCGCAGCTCATGAATAGGGACAGCGGGAATGTCGCATATTGGAAATATCTCTTCATGAAACGCATGTTATAGGTGTGAATTGCACCTTACGAGTGCGGGAAACGTCCGCCGTTCATCCGCTGGCGATGCGAGTTGGGCGGTTGGGGTGGGGCACGAACGGGTGCAGGTGGTGTGATTGCCGGTCCACGACTTCGTGCGGCAGAGGCACTGGCGTATGGGTGCTGTGGTCGACAGAGGCTGCATGCTTTGTGGGTGGCGTCGAAAGATGGGCACTGTGGGCCCATCGATGTCTTAGTCGGCTTGGCGTCCCATAGATGGCGGTATCGTCGTTGCAGGAGCTCATGCTGAGGGAGACCTACAGATGGCGGTATGTTTTGTGG
>NW_026047441.1:205000-210000 GCF_023864345.2 Schistocerca serialis cubense
AGCACTCTAATTTGTTCAAAGTAAACGTGCCGGCCCACCGAGACACTCAATAAAGAGCACCCTGGTAGGATTTCAACGGGGTCCGCCTCGGGACGCACGAGCACGCACGAGGCGGTCGCACGCCTTCGGCTCGCCCCACCGGCAGGACGTCCCACGATACGTGCCAGTTAAACACCGACGGGCGGTGAACCAACAGCGTGGGACACAAATCCAACTACGAGCTTTTTAACCGCAACAACTTTAATATACGCTATTGGAGCTGGAATTACCGCGGCTGCTGGCACCAGACTTGCCCTCCAATAGATACTCGTTAAAGGATTTAAAGTGTACTCATTCCGATTACGGGGCCTCGGATGAGTCCCGTATCGTTATTTTTCGTCACTACCTCCCCGTGCCGGGAGTGGGTAATTTGCGCGCCTGCTGCCTTCCTTGGATGTGGTAGCCGTTTCTCAGGCTCCCTCTCCGGAATCGAACCCTGATTCCCCGTTACCCGTTACAACCATGGTAGGCGCAGAACCTACCATCGACAGTTGATAAGGCAGACATTTGAAAGATGCGTCGCCGGTACGAGGACCGTGCGATCAGCCCTAAGTTATTCAGAGTCACCAAGGCAAACGGACCGGACGAGCCGACCGATTGGTTTTGATCTAATAAAAGCGTCCCTTCCATCTCTGGTCGGGACTCTGTTTGCATGTATTAGCTCTAGAATTACCACAGTTATCCAAGTAACGTGGGTACGATCTAAGGAACCATAACTGATTTAATGAGCCATTCGCGGTTTCACCTTAATGCGGCTTGTACTGAGACATGCATGGCTTAATCTTTGAGACAAGCATATGACTACTGGCAGGATCAACCAGGGAGCTGCGTCAACTAGAGCTGAGCAGCCGGCCGCCCGGGAGTGTGTCCCGGGGGCCCGCGCGAACACGCAAGCGTCCGCTCAATTATTCTGCAAACAGGAGGAGGCTGAGCTCCCCTGCACAACACACCTCGAAACCCTCTCAGGTCCCGGCGGCGCGCAGCGCCGTCCTAAGTACTTGGTCGGGTTCGAGAGAGGCGCAATCGCCCGGAGTTAGGCGAGTAGACGCTTTAGGTGCGACCACCCGTGCTCCCAACTGAGCTTGCCGCTGCCGACAGAGGCCCGGGAGCGTGCTGTCGTGGCATTGCCGGCGGGAGACAACACGCGCCACCTACGGTGACCGGCAGCTCCAACGCCAGCGCCACAGAAGGACAAAAGCCCTACTTGGGTGCCGAAGCGAACTCTCCCAGCACAGCGCACGCGCCAACACGTCCGCACAGCTGCGATACAAACCACCTGCGAGAACCGCTGGGGCGACCGAGCAGCAGACGGCGTCGCGGCGCCGAGCGCCGGGCGGCGGCGCATCCTCAGCGCACAAAGTCCTCAATCGGACCAGCACACTGCAGATGGCCACCGCGCTTCGCACCGGGCCCGCGAGGACCTACTTTGGCCGCAAGGCGCCGCGAGCAGGGGGCGCCGGCGCGCAGCTGCGCCGCCTGCCGCGTCCGTCGGCCGGCGCGCCTGCCACCGGCCGCCCCCACCAGCCGGCTGTAGCGCGTGCGCCCACGCACCGCGCTGCCAGCACGCCGGGCGGCCCCCCCTCACCGGCCGGGGACGGTCCCACCCAGCCACCGCCGCGTATCGCCTCACACCCAGATCCCCTTTCACGTTCGTGGGCATGGTGGGTCCCCTTTCACGTTCGTGGGCATGGTGGGTATCCCTGAAACAACCGGTTAATAGCTCGACCGATCGTCGCCAACACTGATTCACCTCTAGCGAGAACAACCGCACCACAACGGGTTACCGGTTGTTCATTTGCGTAACGTCACCAGCAAACGTACACGTCCATCGCCATTTGCAACGAGTATTGCATGCCTGTGTCAGGTGTCACAACACACTACGTCTGCCCACATAGACGCAACAACATGTGCACGCCTAGAGAACACGTGGAAGGTAGACCCCGTACGTATGCGGTGTCCATTGCGCGAACGACTGTCAGCCCGCCTCTGCAGCATGTCGCAGATGTGGAACGCGGTGCAACATGCTATCACGGTGTGTGAGAAGAGACGACTACGTCCGAATACACGCTCCACTACATCAACAGACTGCTCATGCTGATCGCCATCCAGGGCGTCCGTTCCTCCCACACGTCTGTATGGCGTACCACACTGCAATCCAGCTCTTATAGGGAGACGACACGTAGCTGCGTGCACAATATTTGGACTGTATGGTCCGCCGTTGCTAGGCGCTGTCGTCATACGGTCACATGGGCCACGATGTATCATTCAGTACATACGGAGCAATGTGCAGTACAGTTTGTGGGTTTTGCGTACATCGGCGGACAGGTGACAGGCCGTACCACAACGTAGGCTGAGTACGTCGGCATGCGAAGGGCATTGAACATGCAAACTTCTCACCGACCAGCTTGCGAAGGCAGGGGGGAAGGGGGGGGGGCATGTACGTCCTGCTGCTATCCACACTACAGTGTATAGCAGGAGCATGTGGAAAGTCAGCAACACCTGCAAGGTGTTTAACATGACGCGATACACAGGGGACCGGGCAGTGCGAGTAGCGAACTATATTGCGAGGGTTGCGGTTAGGCAACACTACACTACTTTAACGGGTTGCATAACAATTACAGAGCAGGTTCAGCGACAACGTGCGTCAGGTTAAGGCGCAATATAGTTTAGGTTACGGCGCACTTTAGGTTAGGTTAAGGCACATTATAGGTTAGGTTAAGGCACAACATGGGTTACGTTAAGGCACAACATGGGTTACGTTAAGGCACAACATGGGTTAGGTTAAGGCACAACATGGGTTAGGTTAAGGCACAACATGGGTTAGGTTAAGGCACAACATGGGTTAGGTTAAGGCACAACATGGGTTAGGTTAAGGCACAACATGGGTTAGGTTAAGGCACAACATGGGTTAGGTTAAGGCACAACATGGGTTAGGTTAAGGCACAACATGGGTTAGGTTAAGGCACAACATGGGTTAGGTTAAGGCACAACATGGGTTAGGTTAAGGCACAACATGGGTTAGGTTAAGGCACAACATGGGTTAGGTTAAGGCACAACATGGGTTAGGTTAAGGCACAACATGGGTTAGGTTAAGGCACAACATGGGTTAGGTTAAGGCACAACATGGGTTAGGTTAAGGCACAACATGGGTTAGGTTAAGGCACAACATGGGTTAGGTTAAGGCACAACATGGGTTAGGTTAAGGCACAACATGGGTTAGGTTAAGGCACAACATGGGTTAGGTTAAGGCACAACATGGGTTAGGTTAAGGCACAACATGGGTTAGGTTAAGGCACAACATGGGTTAGGTTAAGGCACAACATGGGTTAGGTTAAGGCACAACATGGGTTAGGTTAAGGCACAACATGGGTTAGGTTAAGGCACAACATGGGTTAGGTTAAGGCACAACATGGGTTAGGTTAAGGCACAACATGGGTTAGGTTAAGGCACAACATGGGTTAGGTTAAGGCACAACATGGGTTAGGTTAAGGCACAACATGGGTTAGGTTAAGGCACAACATGGGTTAGGTTAAGGCACAACATGGGTTAGGTTAAGGCACAACATGGGTTAGGTTAAGGCACAACATGGGTTAGGTTAAGGCACAACATGGGTTAGGTTAAGGCACAACATGGGTTAGGTTAAGGCACAACATGGGTTAGGTTAAGGCACAACATGGGTTAGGTTAAGGCACACCATGGGTTAGGTTAAGGCACACCATGGGTTAGGTTAAGGCACACCATGGGTTAGGTTAAGGCACACCATGGGTTAGGTTAAGGCACAACATGGGTTAGGTTAAGGCACAACATGGGTTAGGTTAAGGCACAACATGGGTTAGGTTAAGGCACAACGTAGGTTAGGTTAAGGCACAACGTGGGTTAGGTTAAGGCACAACGTGGGTTAGGTTAAGGCACAACGTGGGTTAGGTTAAGGCACAACGTGGGTTAGGTTAAGGCACAACGTGGGTTAGGTTAAGGCACAACATGGGTTAGGTTAAGGCACAACATGGGTTAGGTTAAGGCACACCATGGGTTAGGTTAAGGCACACCATGGGTTAGGTTAAGGCACAACATGGGTTAGGTTAAGGCACAACATGGGTTAGGTTAAGGCACAACATGGGTTAGGTTAAGGCACAACATGGGTTAGGTTAAGGCACAACATGGGTTAGGTTAAGGCACAACGTAGGTTAGGTTAAGGCACAACGTAGGTTAGGTTAAGGCACAACGTGGGTTAGGTTAAGGCACAACATGGGTTAGGTTAAGGCACAACATGGGTTAGGTTAAGGCACAACATGGGTTAGGTTAAGGCACAACATGGGTTAGGTTAAGGCACAACATGGGTTACGTTACGGCACAACATGGGTTACGTTACGGCACAACATGGGTTACGTTACGGCACAACATGGGTTACGTTACGGCACAACATGGGTTACGTTACGGCACAACATGGGTTACGTTACGGCACAACATGGGTTACGTTACGGCACAACATGGGTTACGTTACGGCACAAATTAGGTTAGGTTACGGCACAAATTAGGTTAGGTTAAGGCACAAATTAGGTTAGGTTAAGGCACAAATTAGGTTAGGTTAAGGCACAAATTAGGTTAGGTTAAGGCACAAATTAGGTTAGGTTAAGGCACAAATTAGGTTAGGTTAAGGCACAAATTAGGTTAGGTTAAGGCACAAATTAGGTTAGGTTAAGGCACAAATTAGGTTAGGTTAAGGCACAAATTAGGTTAGGTTAAGGCACGATATAGGTTAGGTTAAGGCACGATATAGGTTAGGTTAAGGCACGATATAGGTTAGGTTAAGGCACGATATAGGTTAGGTTAAGGCACGATATAGGTTAGGTTAAGGCACGATATAGGTTAGGTTAAGGCACGATATAGGTTAGGTTAAGGCACGATATAGGTTAGGTTAAGGTACGATATAGGTTAGGTTAAGGTACGATATAGGTTAGGTT
>NW_026047441.1:215000-217500 GCF_023864345.2 Schistocerca serialis cubense
CATCTCCTGACGGCGGCCCGGATGGTCACGTCTGCCGCTTTCAACGCACCCACTCGGGTGCGGCTGAGGGCCAGCCCGTGGTACAGGCCTGGGAGAAGTACGTTGGTGAGGGCGTAGAGGCGCTGTTGCGGCTTAAGCGGAGCTCGGGAGATGACGTCCAGCTGCTCCACCAGGTGGCGTCGTGGGTTGAACACGCAGCGACCCGCGGTGGAGAATTGCAGTCCCAGATACCGGAAGGTTTCACCCACACGTAGGGCGGGCATGGTGGCGTTGCCCGCTTTGAAGGTAACGTCGGCGTCGACCTTCACCTTCTTGTCACGCCCAGACGCGACTAAAGCGAGGGTGAAACACTTCCAGGCGTTGATCTGCAGCCCCAGATGGCCGAGGGCTGCGACGGCTGCGTCGATGAGGGACTGCAATCCCCTCGCGGTCGATGCAAAAAGCAGGACGTCATCTGCAAAGGCCGCAGCGTTGACTCTGCGGCCGAGGATCCGAGCTCCGATGTGGGAGGGAAGTTGACTCAAAACATAGTCCACCGCAAAATTGAAAAGGAGGGGGGAGAGGGGGTCACCCTGACGCACACCCCTTGCCGGCTGCAGGGGCACGCCCACGTCGGCGCCGCCCGCTATCACTGTCGTGCTACCCTCGTAACACCTTTCGACGTACTCAATAAAGCAATCCGGCAGGCCATGAGCCCTCAGCACGGGGCGGAGAGCAGCATGGTCCACCGAATCGAACGCTTTAGAGACGTCGATCGATGCCACAAAAACAGAGCGACAGGAGCGGACTGCGTCGGTGAGAGCAGTGTCCAAGATGAAGGTGTTTTCCAACATCCCATCCCGGGGGATGAATGCCCGCTGACGTTCGTCCACAGCACATGCACGCATCAGGCGTGACGCGAGAACCTTGTGAAAGGTCCGCGCCAACACCGAGCAGACCGTAATGGGGCGAAAGTCAGCGGGGGATGTTGGTGCAGCCGTTTTGGGGAGAAGTGACGTCCGGGCGCGAAGCAGACGCTCGGGAAGGGCGCGGGCCAGGAGGAAGAGGTTCAAGAGTTTCACCAGGACTTCATGCGGCAGGCGCCGCAGCTCCGCTGGAGTCAGGCCGTCCGGCCCGGCCGCCGATCCCCTGGGCGGCAAGGCAGCAGCGACCTCCTCACGTGTGACCGGCCCCCATAGGCACTCAGGAGCGACAGGCTCCGAGTGCGGGAGAAGGCGGTCACGTATGAAGCCGGCGGTGGAGATCGGCTTCTTCGTGAAGAGGTCCGCCCAGAAGTCCAGCAGACCGGGGATGTCGGGTGGCGGCTGCAGCAGGGTGCCGTCCAGCAAGCCGCGCACGCAACGTGCACGCGACCTGCGGAAGGCGTCCTGTGTCCGCGCGAACTCCCAGCGGCGCCGCTTGCGCTTCTGCAGCGGCGGGGCGGCAGGCGGCCGCTTGGATGATTGGCGCGGCCGCTGTGCCCTGGTGATCGACCTCTCCCCCCTGGACCCGACCGACGCAAGGGCATCCGGGAGCATGCCCAGGATGACATCGGGCGGCGTGCCCCGCCCCAGACCAATGACTCGATCCAGAGCAGAGAAACGCTGGGCGGAGGCAGGTAGCCCCGCCAGATGCTCCCAGATGGCGGCGTCAGTCGGCCCCTCCGGCGGCGGCCCGGTGGTGTCGGCCGCGAAGTCCTCGGCTGCGTCGACGGGCGGCGCAGCGGCCTCGCCCGCGTCAGGCAGCGGGCTCGCTGCTCCCCGGCGGGACGCCGGCTCTTCCCCCCGACCGATCTCAAGCGCCTCCATGAATTGGCGGACAAGCTGCTTGTGGGCAGCTTGCCGCCGTCGGCACTTGATTGCCTCAAGCGTTCGGTCGGGGAACATCCTAATAAGCTCTTGATTAACGAAGAAGAACCGGGCGTCCCTCTCGAGGAACAGTTCGGCCTCTGCCTTGGCGAGCGACAGGACTTCTTCCTCCGTCCACCTCGCGCGATGCCTCTCCGTCACGATCTCAGCGTTGGCGACCGCAAGGTGTTGGCGGCGGCGATGGACCCCGAGACCGTTCTTCGTGGTAAAAGTGCGGTGGCACTCACTGCAAGCAAAGGGAGCTACACAAACTATCGCATTTTCGTTACGGCCGGTTGGCCGGATAGGTGCTGGGGTAGCTGGGGTGGCACCTTCAGCGGAAGGGCCACCATCTCTTGTTTCTTGTAGGCTGCCCCCAACTATAAAGGGATAATGCGAGGGGGGGCTGGTAACCCCCCCAAGCCCCTGGTGCGGTCTTCCACTCTGCGAAAATCAGCGGGCCCACGAGAAGGGGAGAAGACCGCAGGAGAGGAGAGGCTAAGAGGGCTAGGCCCATGTATTGCGCATCACTCTCCCTGTAACTATAAGAGAGTCATAGTTACTCCCGCCGTTTACCCGCGCTTGCTTGAATTTCTTCACGTTGACATTCAGAGCACTGGGCAGAAATCACATTGCGTCAACACCCGCTAGGGCCATCGCAATGCTTTGTTTTA
>NW_026047441.1:222500-227500 GCF_023864345.2 Schistocerca serialis cubense
GGCGCAGAACCTACCATCGACAGTTGATAAGGCAGACATTTGAAAGATGCGTCGCCGGTACGAGGACCGTGCGATCAGCCCTAAGTTATTCAGAGTCACCAAGGCAAACGGACCGGACGAGCCGACCGATTGGTTTTGATCTAATAAAAGCGTCCCTTCCATCTCTGGTCGGGACTCTGTTTGCATGTATTAGCTCTAGAATTACCACAGTTATCCAAGTAACGTGGGTACGATCTAAGGAACCATAACTGATTTAATGAGCCATTCGCGGTTTCACCTTAATGCGGCTTGTACTGAGACATGCATGGCTTAATCTTTGAGACAAGCATATGACTACTGGCAGGATCAACCAGGGAGCTGCGTCAACTAGAGCTGAGCAGCCGGCCGCCCGGGAGTGTGTCCCGGGGGCCCGCGCGAACACGCAAGCGTCCGCTCAATTATTCTGCAAACAGGAGGAGGCTGAGCTCCCCTGCACAACACACCTCGAAACCCTCTCAGGTCCCGGCGGCGCGCAGCGCCGTCCTAAGTACTTGGTCGGGTTCGAGAGAGGCGCAATCGCCCGGAGTTAGGCGAGTAGACGCTTTAGGTGCGACCACCCGTGCTCCCAACTGAGCTTGCCGCTGCCGACAGAGGCCCGGGAGCGTGCTGTCGTGGCATTGCCGGCGGGAGACAACACGCGCCACCTACGGTGACCGGCAGCTCCAACGCCAGCGCCACAGAAGGACAAAAGCCCTACTTGGGTGCCGAAGCGAACTCTCCCAGCACAGCGCACGCGCCAACACGTCCGCACAGCTGCGATACAAACCACCTGCGAGAACCGCTGGGGCGACCGAGCAGCAGACGGCGTCGCGGCGCCGAGCGCCGGGCGGCGGCGCATCCTCAGCGCACAAAGTCCTCAATCGGACCAGCACACTGCAGATGGCCACCGCGCTTCGCACCGGGCCCGCGAGGACCTACTTTGGCCGCAAGGCGCCGCGAGCAGGGGGCGCCGGCGCGCAGCTGCGCCGCCTGCCGCGTCCGTCGGCCGGCGCGCCTGCCACCGGCCGCCCCCACCAGCCGGCTGTAGCGCGTGCGCCCACGCACCGCGCTGCCAGCACGCCGGGCGGCCCCCCCTCACCGGCCGGGGACGGTCCCACCCAGCCACCGCCGCGTATCGCCTCACACCCAGATCCCCTTTCACGTTCGTGGGCATGGTGGGTCCCCTTTCACGTTCGTGGGCATGGTGGGTATCCCTGAAACAACCGGTTAATAGCTCGACCGATCGTCGCCAACACTGATTCACCTCTAGCGAGAACAACCGCACCACAACGGGTTACCGGTTGTTCATTTGCGTAACGTCACCAGCAAACGTACACGTCCATCGCCATTTGCAACGAGTATTGCATGCCTGTGTCAGGTGTCACAACACACTACGTCTGCCCACATAGACGCAACAACATGTGCACGCCTAGAGAACACGTGGAAGGTAGACCCCGTACGTATGCGGTGTCCATTGCGCGAACGACTGTCAGCCCGCCTCTGCAGCATGTCGCAGATGTGGAACGCGGTGCAACATGCTATCACGGTGTGTGAGAAGAGACGACTACGTCCGAATACACGCTCCACTACATCAACAGACTGCTCATGCTGATCGCCATCCAGGGCGTCCGTTCCTCCCACACGTCTGTATGGCGTACCACACTGCAATCCAGCTCTTATAGGGAGACGACACGTAGCTGCGTGCACAATATTTGGACTGTATGGTCCGCCGTTGCTAGGCGCTGTCGTCATACGGTCACATGGGCCACGATGTATCATTCAGTACATACGGAGCAATGTGCAGTACAGTTTGTGGGTTTTGCGTACATCGGCGGACAGGTGACAGGCCGTACCACAACGTAGGCTGAGTACGTCGGCATGCGAAGGGCATTGAACATGCAAACTTCTCACCGACCAGCTTGCGAAGGCAGGGGGGAAGGGGGGGGGGGCATGTACGTCCTGCTGCTATCCACACTACAGTGTATAGCAGGAGCATGTGGAAAGTCAGCAACACCTGCAAGGTGTTTAACATGACGCGATACACAGGGGACCGGGCAGTGCGAGTAGCGAACTATATTGCGAGGGTTGCGGTTAGGCAACACTACACTACTTTAACGGGTTGCATAACAATTACAGAGCAGGTTCAGCGACAACGTGCGTCAGGTTAAGGCGCAATATAGTTTAGGTTACGGCGCACTTTAGGTTAGGTTAAGGCACATTATAGGTTAGGTTAAGGCACAACATGGGTTACGTTAAGGCACAACATGGGTTACGTTAAGGCACAACATGGGTTAGGTTAAGGCACAACATGGGTTAGGTTAAGGCACAACATGGGTTAGGTTAAGGCACAACATGGGTTAGGTTAAGGCACAACATGGGTTAGGTTAAGGCACAACATGGGTTAGGTTAAGGCACAACATGGGTTAGGTTAAGGCACAACATGGGTTAGGTTAAGGCACAACATGGGTTAGGTTAAGGCACAACATGGGTTAGGTTAAGGCACAACATGGGTTAGGTTAAGGCACAACATGGGTTAGGTTAAGGCACAACATGGGTTAGGTTAAGGCACAACATGGGTTAGGTTAAGGCACAACATGGGTTAGGTTAAGGCACAACATGGGTTAGGTTAAGGCACAACATGGGTTAGGTTAAGGCACAACATGGGTTAGGTTAAGGCACAACATGGGTTAGGTTAAGGCACAACATGGGTTAGGTTAAGGCACAACATGGGTTAGGTTAAGGCACAACATGGGTTAGGTTAAGGCACAACATGGGTTAGGTTAAGGCACAACATGGGTTAGGTTAAGGCACAACATGGGTTAGGTTAAGGCACAACATGGGTTAGGTTAAGGCACAACATGGGTTAGGTTAAGGCACAACATGGGTTAGGTTAAGGCACAACATGGGTTAGGTTAAGGCACAACATGGGTTACGTTAAGGCACAACATGGGTTAGGTTAAGGCACAACATGGGTTAGGTTAAGGCACAACATGGGTTAGGTTAAGGCACAACATGGGTTAGGTTAAGGCACAACATGGGTTAGGTTAAGGCACAACATGGGTTAGGTTAAGGCACAACATGGGTTAGGTTAAGGCACAACATGGGTTAGGTTAAGGCACAACATGGGTTAGGTTAAGGCACAACATGGGTTAGGTTAAGGCACACCATGGGTTAGGTTAAGGCACACCATGGGTTAGGTTAAGGCACACCATGGGTTAGGTTAAGGCACACCATGGGTTAGGTTAAGGCACAACATGGGTTAGGTTAAGGCACAACATGGGTTAGGTTAAGGCACAACATGGGTTAGGTTAAGGCACAACGTAGGTTAGGTTAAGGCACAACGTGGGTTAGGTTAAGGCACAACGTGGGTTAGGTTAAGGCACAACGTGGGTTAGGTTAAGGCACAACGTGGGTTAGGTTAAGGCACAACGTGGGTTAGGTTAAGGCACAACATGGGTTAGGTTAAGGCACAACATGGGTTAGGTTAAGGCACACCATGGGTTAGGTTAAGGCACACCATGGGTTAGGTTAAGGCACAACATGGGTTAGGTTAAGGCACAACATGGGTTAGGTTAAGGCACAACATGGGTTAGGTTAAGGCACAACATGGGTTAGGTTAAGGCACAACATGGGTTAGGTTAAGGCACAACGTAGGTTAGGTTAAGGCACAACGTAGGTTAGGTTAAGGCACAACGTGGGTTAGGTTAAGGCACAACATGGGTTAGGTTAAGGCACAACATGGGTTAGGTTAAGGCACAACATGGGTTAGGTTAAGGCACAACATGGGTTAGGTTAAGGCACAACATGGGTTACGTTACGGCACAACATGGGTTACGTTACGGCACAACATGTGTTACGTTACGGCACAACATGGGTTACGTTACGGCACAACATGGGTTACGTTACGGCACAACATGGGTTACGTTACGGCACAACATGGGTTACGTTACGGCACAACATGGGTTACGTTACGGCACAAATTAGGTTAGGTTACGGCACAAATTAGGTTAGGTTAAGGCACAAATTAGGTTAGGTTAAGGCACAAATTAGGTTAGGTTAAGGCACAAATTAGGTTAGGTTAAGGCACAAATTAGGTTAGGTTAAGGCACAAATTAGGTTAGGTTAAGGCACAAATTAGGTTAGGTTAAGGCACAAATTAGGTTAGGTTAAGGCACAAATTAGGTTAGGTTAAGGCACAAATTAGGTTAGGTTAAGGCACGATATAGGTTAGGTTAAGGCACGATATAGGTTAGGTTAAGGCACGATATAGGTTAGGTTAAGGCACGATATAGGTTAGGTTAAGGCACGATATAGGTTAGGTTAAGGCACGATATAGGTTAGGTTAAGGCACGATATAGGTTAGGTTAAGGCACGATATAGGTTAGGTTAAGGTACGATATAGGTTAGGTTAAGGTACGATATAGGTTAGGTTAAGGTACGATATAGGTTAGGTTAAGGTACGATATAGGTTAGGTTAAGGTACGATATAGGTTAGGTTAAGGTACGATATAGGTTAGGTTAAGGTACGATATAGGTTAGGTTAAGGTACGATATAGGTTAGGTTAAGGTACGATATAGGTTAGGTTAAGGTACGATATAGGTTAGGTTAAGGTACGATATAGCGTAGGTTCAGATACACATTGTTGTAGGGAAAGGTGTATTGGGGGGGGGGGCGGCAGGTTCGTTGATAGTGATTATCGTAATTGGATGCCTGCGGTATTATCCGATTTGTCACGTCAGGATGCACTTTTGGCTCATGACAGGCGGCGCTCCGATTCCATGGTTGTGGCAGATCTGTGTCTTTCATTCCTGCCATTGTTTGTGTGCTGTGACAGGAGGCAGTATTGTGATGTTGGGTGCACCACTGTGTAGGACATGTGTGGGTGTTCGTGGCTTAGCTGAGCAATGTGCGGATGTCGGAAGGGTGGGATATTGTGTTTTCTGGGTGGACCTCCCGGTCTGGTAATGATAGTGTGGATTGT
>NW_026047441.1:235000-240000 GCF_023864345.2 Schistocerca serialis cubense
AGGCTGCCCGCCGAGTCATCGGAGGAACTGCGGCGGATCGCTGGCTGGCATCGTTTATGGTTAGAACTAGGGCGGTATCTGATCGCCTTCGAACCTCTAACTTTCGTTCTTGATTAATGAAAACATACTTGGCAAATGCTTTCGCTTCTGTTCGTCTTGCGACGATCCAAGAATTTCACCTCTAACGTCGCAATACGAATGCCCCCGCCTGTCCCTATTAATCATTACCTCGGGTTCCGAAAACCAACAAAATAGAACCGAGGTCCTATTCCATTATTCCATGCACACAGTATTCAGGCGGGCTTGCCTGCTTTAAGCACTCTAATTTGTTCAAAGTAAACGTGCCGGCCCACCGAGACACTCAATAAAGAGCACCCTGGTAGGATTTCAACGGGGTCCGCCTCGGGACGCACGAGCACGCACGAGGCGGTCGCACGCCTTCGGCTCGCCCCACCGGCAGGACGTCCCACGATACATGCCAGTTAAACACCGACGGGCGGTGAACCAACAGCGTGGGACACAAATCCAACTACGAGCTTTTTAACCGCAACAACTTTAATATACGCTATTGGAGCTGGAATTACCGCGGCTGCTGGCACCAGACTTGCCCTCCAATAGATACTCGTTAAAGGATTTAAAGTGTACTCATTCCGATTACGGGGCCTCGGATGAGTCCCGTATCGTTATTTTTCGTCACTACCTCCCCGTGCCGGGAGTGGGTAATTTGCGCGCCTGCTGCCTTCCTTGGATGTGGTAGCCGTTTCTCAGGCTCCCTCTCCGGAATCGAACCCTGATTCCCCGTTACCCGTTACAACCATGGTAGGCGCAGAACCTACCATCGACAGTTGATAAGGCAGACATTTGAAAGATGCGTCGCCGGTACGAGGACCGTGCGATCAGCCCTAAGTTATTCAGAGTCACCAAGGCAAACGGACCGGACGAGCCGACCGATTGGTTTTGATCTAATAAAAGCGTCCCTTCCATCTCTGGTCGGGACTCTGTTTGCATGTATTAGCTCTAGAATTACCACAGTTATCCAAGTAACGTGGGTACGATCTAAGGAACCATAACTGATTTAATGAGCCATTCGCGGTTTCACCTTAATGCGGCTTGTACTGAGACATGCATGGCTTAATCTTTGAGACAAGCATATGACTACTGGCAGGATCAACCAGGGAGCTGCGTCAACTAGAGCTGAGCAGCCGGCCGCCCGGGAGTGTGTCCCGGGGGCCCGCGCGAACACGCAAGCGTCCGCTCAATTATTCTGCAAACAGGAGGAGGCTGAGCTCCCCTGCACAACACACCTCGAAACCCTCTCAGGTCCCGGCGGCGCGCAGCGCCGTCCTAAGTACTTGGTCGGGTTCGAGAGAGGCGCAATCGCCCGGAGTTAGGCGAGTAGACGCTTTAGGTGCGACCACCCGTGCTCCCAACTGAGCTTGCCGCTGCCGACAGAGGCCCGGGAGCGTGCTGTCGTGGCATTGCCGGCGGGAGACAACACGCGCCACCTACGGTGACCGGCAGCTCCAACGCCAGCGCCACAGAAGGACAAAAGCCCTACTTGGGTGCCGAAGCGAACTCTCCCAGCACAGCGCACGCGCCAACACGTCCGCACAGCTGCGATACAAACCACCTGCGAGAACCGCTGGGGCGACCGAGCAGCAGACGGCGTCGCGGCGCCGAGCGCCGGGCGGCGGCGCATCCTCAGCGCACAAAGTCCTCAATCGGACCAGCACACTGCAGATGGCCACCGCGCTTCGCACCGGGCCCGCGAGGACCTACTTTGGCCGCAAGGCGCCGCGAGCAGGGGGCGCCGGCGCGCAGCTGCGCCGCCTGCCGCGTCCGTCGGCCGGCGCGCCTGCCACCGGCCGCCCCCACCAGCCGGCTGTAGCGCGTGCGCCCACGCACCGCGCTGCCAGCACGCCGGGCGGCCCCCCCTCACCGGCCGGGGACGGTCCCACCCAGCCACCGCCGCGTATCGCCTCACACCCAGATCCCCTTTCACGTTCGTGGGCATGGTGGGTCCCCTTTCACGTTCGTGGGCATGGTGGGTATCCCTGAAACAACCGGTTAATAGCTCGACCGATCGTCGCCAACACTGATTCACCTCTAGCGAGAACAACCGCACCACAACGGGTTACCGGTTGTTCATTTGCGTAACATCACCAGCAAACGTACACGTCCATCGCCATTTGCAACGAGTATTGCATGCCTGTGTCAGGTGTCACAACACACTACGTCTGCCCACATAGACGCAACAACATGTGCACGCCTAGAGAACACGTGGAAGGTAGACCCCGTACGTATGCGGTGTCCATTGCGCGAACGACTGTCAGCCCGCCTCTGCAGCATGTCGCAGATGTGGAACGCGGTGCAACATGCTATCACGGTGTGTGAGAAGAGACGACTACGTCCGAATACACGCTCCACTACATCAACAGACTGCTCATGCTGATCGCCATCCAGGGCGTCCGTTCCTCCCACACGTCTGTATGGCGTACCACACTGCAATCCAGCTCTTATAGGGAGACGACACGTAGCTGCGTGCACAATATTTGGACTGTATGGTCCGCCGTTGCTAGGCGCTGTCGTCATACGGTCACATGGGCCACGATGTATCATTCAGTACATACGGAGCAATGTGCAGTACAGTTTGTGGGTTTTGCGTACATCGGCGGACAGGTGACAGGCCGTACCACAACGTAGGCTGAGTACGTCGGCATGCGAAGGGCATTGAACATGCAAACTTCTCACCGACCAGCTTGCGAAGGCAGGGGGGAAGGGGGGGGGGCATGTACGTCCTGCTGCTATCCACACTACAGTGTATAGCAGGAGCATGTGGAAAGTCAGCAACACCTGCAAGGTGTTTAACATGACGCGATACACAGGGGACCGGGCAGTGCGAGTAGCGAACTATATTGCGAGGGTTGCGGTTAGGCAACACTACACTACTTTAACGGGTTGCATAACAATTACAGAGCAGGTTCAGCGACAACGTGCGTCAGGTTAAGGCGCAATATAGTTTAGGTTACGGCGCACTTTAGGTTAGGTTAAGGCACATTATAGGTTAGGTTAAGGCACAACATGGGTTACGTTAAGGCACAACATGGGTTACGTTAAGGCACAACATGGGTTAGGTTAAGGCACAACATGGGTTAGGTTAAGGCACAACATGGGTTAGGTTAAGGCACAACATGGGTTAGGTTAAGGCACAACATGGGTTAGGTTAAGGCACAACATGGGTTAGGTTAAGGCACAACATGGGTTAGGTTAAGGCACAACATGGGTTAGGTTAAGGCACAACATGGGTTAGGTTAAGGCACAACATGGGTTAGGTTAAGGCACAACATGGGTTAGGTTAAGGCACAACATGGGTTAGGTTAAGGCACAACATGGGTTAGGTTAAGGCACAACATGGGTTAGGTTAAGGCACAACATGGGTTAGGTTAAGGCACAACATGGGTTAGGTTAAGGCACAACATGGGTTAGGTTAAGGCACAACATGGGTTAGGTTAAGGCACAACATGGGTTAGGTTAAGGCACAACATGGGTTAGGTTAAGGCACAACATGGGTTAGGTTAAGGCACAACATGGGTTAGGTTAAGGCACAACATGGGTTAGGTTAAGGCACAACATGGGTTAGGTTAAGGCACAACATGGGTTAGGTTAAGGCACAACATGGGTTAGGTTAAGGCACAACATGGGTTAGGTTAAGGCACAACATGGGTTAGGTTAAGGCACAACATGGGTTAGGTTAAGGCACAACATGGGTTAGGTTAAGGCACACCATGGGTTAGGTTAAGGCACACCATGGGTTAGGTTAAGGCACACCATGGGTTAGGTTAAGGCACACCATGGGTTAGGTTAAGGCACAACATGGGTTAGGTTAAGGCACAACATGGGTTAGGTTAAGGCACAACATGGGTTAGGTTAAGGCACAACGTAGGTTAGGTTAAGGCACAACGTGGGTTAGGTTAAGGCACAACGTGGGTTAGGTTAAGGCACAACGTGGGTTAGGTTAAGGCACAACGTGGGTTAGGTTAAGGCACAACGTGGGTTAGGTTAAGGCACAACATGGGTTAGGTTAAGGCACAACATGGGTTAGGTTAAGGCACACCATGGGTTAGGTTAAGGCACACCATGGGTTAGGTTAAGGCACAACATGGGTTAGGTTAAGGCACAACATGGGTTAGGTTAAGGCACAACATGGGTTAGGTTAAGGCACAACATGGGTTAGGTTAAGGCACAACATGGGTTAGGTTAAGGCACAACGTAGGTTAGGTTAAGGCACAACGTAGGTTAGGTTAAGGCACAACGTGGGTTAGGTTAAGGCACAACATGGGTTAGGTTAAGGCACAACATGGGTTAGGTTAAGGCACAACATGGGTTAGGTTAAGGCACAACATGGGTTAGGTTAAGGCACAACATGGGTTACGTTACGGCACAACATGGGTTACGTTACGGCACAACATGGGTTACGTTACGGCACAACATGGGTTACGTTACGGCACAACATGGGTTACGTTACGGCACAACATGGGTTACGTTACGGCACAACATGGGTTACGTTACGGCACAACATGGGTTACGTTACGGCACAAATTAGGTTAGGTTACGGCACAAATTAGGTTAGGTTAAGGCACAAATTAGGTTAGGTTAAGGCACAAATTAGGTTAGGTTAAGGCACAAATTAGGTTAGGTTAAGGCACAAATTAGGTTAGGTTAAGGCACAAATTAGGTTAGGTTAAGGCACAAATTAGGTTAGGTTAAGGCACAAATTAGGTTAGGTTAAGGCACAAATTAGGTTAGGTTAAGGCACAAATTAGGTTAGGTTAAGGCACGATATAGGTTAGGTTAAGGCACGATATAGGTTAGGTTAAGGCACGATATAGGTTAGGTTAAGGCACGATATAGGTTAGGTTAAGGCACGATATAGGTTAGGTTAAGGCACGATATAGGTTAGGTTAAGGCACGATATAGGTTAGGTTAAGGCACGATATAGG
>NW_026047441.1:245000-247500 GCF_023864345.2 Schistocerca serialis cubense
GCGGAACCATCTCCTGACGGCGGCCCGGATGGTCACGTCTGCCGCTTTCAACGCACCCACTCGGGTGCGGCTGAGGGCCAGCCCGTGGTACAGGCCTGGGAGAAGTACGTTGGTGAGGGCGTAGAGGCGCTGTTGCGGCTTAAGCGGAGCTCGGGAGATGACGTCCAGCTGCTCCACCAGGTGGCGTCGTGGGTTGAACACGCAGCGACCCGCGGTGGAGAATTGCAGTCCCAGATACCGGAAGGTTTCACCCACACGTAGGGCGGGCATGGTGGCGTTGCCCGCTTTGAAGGTAACGTCGGCGTCGACCTTCACCTTCTTGTCACGCCCAGACGCGACTAAAGCGAGGGTGAAACACTTCCGGGCGTTGATCTGCAGCCCCAGATGGCCGAGGGCTGCGACGGCTGCGTCGATGAGGGACTGCAATCCCCTCGCGGTCGATGCAAAAAGCAGGACGTCATCTGCAAAGGCCGCAGCGTTGACTCTGCGGCCGAGGATCCGAGCTCCGATGTGGGAGGGAAGTTGACTCAAAACATAGTCCACCGCAAAATTGAAAAGGAGGGGGGAGAGGGGGTCACCCTGACGCACACCCCTTGCCGGCTGCAGGGGCACGCCCACGTCGGCGCCGCCCGCTATCACTGTCGTGCTACCCTCGTAACACCTTTCGACGTACTCAATAAAGCAATCCGGCAGGCCATGAGCCCTCAGCACGGGGCGGAGAGCAGCATGGTCCACCGAATCGAACGCTTTAGAGACGTCGATCGATGCCACAAAAACAGAGCGACAGGAGCGGACTGCGTCGGTGAGAGCAGTGTCCAAGATGAAGGTGTTTTCCAACATCCCATCCCGGGGGATGAATGCCCGCTGACGTTCGTCCACAGCACATGCACGCATCAGGCGTGACGCGAGAACCTTGTGAAAGGTCCGCGCCAACACCGAGCAGACCGTAATGGGGCGAAAGTCAGCGGGGGATGTTGGTGCAGCCGTTTTGGGGAGAAGTGACGTCCGGGCGCGAAGCAGACGCTCGGGAAGGGCGCGGGCCAGGAGGAAGAGGTTCAAGAGTGTCACCAGGACTTCATGCGGCAGGCGCCGCAGCTCCGCTGGAGTCAGGCCGTCCGGCCCGGCCGCCGATCCCCTGGGCGGCAAGGCAGCAGCGACCTCCTCACGTGTGACCGGCCCCCATAGGCACTCAGGAGCGACAGGCTCCGAGTGCGGGAGAAGGCGGTCACGTATGAAGCCGGCGGTGGAGATCGGCTTCTTCGTGAAGAGGTCCGCCCAGAAGTCCAGCAGACCGGGGATGTCGGGTGGCGGCTGCAGCAGGGTGCCGTCCAGCAAGCCGCGCACGCAACGTGCACGCGACCTGCGGAAGGCGTCCTGTGTCCGCGCGAACTCCCAGCGGCGCCGCTTGCGCTTCTGCAGCGGCGGGGCGGCAGGCGGCCGCTTGGATGATTGGCGCGGCCGCTGTGCCCTGGTGATCGACCTCTCCCCCCTGGACCCGACCGACGCAAGGGCATCCGGGAGCATGCCCAGGATGACATCGGGCGGCGTGCCCCGCCCCAGACCAATGACTCGATCCAGAGCAGAGAAACGCTGGGCGGAGGCAGGTAGCCCCGCCAGATGCTCCCAGATGGCGGCGTCAGTCGGCCCCTCCGGCGGCGGCCCGGTGGTGTCGGCCGCGAAGTCCTCGGCTGCGTCGACGGGCGGCGCAGCGGCCTCGCCCGCGTCAGGCAGCGGGCTCGCTGCTCCCCGGCGGGACGCCGGCTCTTCCCCCCGACCGATCTCAAGCGCCTCCATGAATTGGCGGACAAGCTGCTTGTGGGCAGCTTGCCGCCGTCGGCACTTGATTGCCTCAAGCGTTCGGTCGGGGAACATCCTAATAAGCTCTTGATTAACGAAGAAGAACCGGGCGTCCCTCTCGAGGAACAGTTCGGCCTCTGCCTTGGCGAGCGACAGGACTTCTTCCTCCGTCCACCTCGCGCGATGCCTCTCCGTCACGATCTCAGCGTTGGCGACCGCAAGGTGTTGGCGGCGGCGATGGACCCCGAGACCGTTCTTCGTGGTAAAAGTGCGGTGGCACTCACTGCAAGCAAAGGGAGCTACACAAACTATCGCATTTTCGTTACGGCCGGTTGGCCGGATAGGTGCTGGGGTAGCTGGGGTGGCACCTTCAGCGGAAGGGCCACCATCTCTTGTTTCTTGTAGGCTGCCCCCAACTATAAAGGGATAATGCGAGGGGGGGCTGGTAACCCCCCCAAGCCCCTGGTGCGGTCTTCCACTCTGCGAAAATCAGCGGGCCCACGAGAAGGGGAGAAGACCGCAGGAGAGGAGAGGCTAAGAGGGCTAGGCCCATGTATTGCGCATCACTCTCCCTGTAACTATAACCCAAGGAAGGCACCTCGCAGCAGCAGCATGACTACATCAAGACCGCACTTCGAAAAGCCAAGTCCGGATGCAGCCACACCGCCGCCACTTGGCCACCTTAAGAGAGTCATAGTTACTC
>NW_026047441.1:252500-257500 GCF_023864345.2 Schistocerca serialis cubense
GAGTGGGTAATTTGCGCGCCTGCTGCCTTCCTTGGATGTGGTAGCCGTTTCTCAGGCTCCCTCTCCGGAATCGAACCCTGATTCCCCGTTACCCGTTACAACCATGGTAGGCGCAGAACCTACCATCGACAGTTGATAAGGCAGACATTTGAAAGATGCGTCGCCGGTACGAGGACCGTGCGATCAGCCCTAAGTTATTCAGAGTCACCAAGGCAAACGGACCGGACGAGCCGACCGATTGGTTTTGATCTAATAAAAGCGTCCCTTCCATCTCTGGTCGGGACTCTGTTTGCATGTATTAGCTCTAGAATTACCACAGTTATCCAAGTAACGTGGGTACGATCTAAGGAACCATAACTGATTTAATGAGCCATTCGCGGTTTCACCTTAATGCGGCTTGTACTGAGACATGCATGGCTTAATCTTTGAGACAAGCATATGACTACTGGCAGGATCAACCAGGGAGCTGCGTCAACTAGAGCTGAGCAGCCGGCCGCCCGGGAGTGTGTCCCGGGGGCCCGCGCGAACACGCAAGCGTCCGCTCAATTATTCTGCAAACAGGAGGAGGCTGAGCTCCCCTGCACAACACACCTCGAAACCCTCTCAGGTCCCGGCGGCGCGCAGCGCCGTCCTAAGTACTTGGTCGGGTTCGAGAGAGGCGCAATCGCCCGGAGTTAGGCGAGTAGACGCTTTAGGTGCGACCACCCGTGCTCCCAACTGAGCTTGCCGCTGCCGACAGAGGCCCGGGAGCGTGCTGTCGTGGCATTGCCGGCGGGAGACAACACGCGCCACCTACGGTGACCGGCAGCTCCAACGCCAGCGCCACAGAAGGACAAAAGCCCTACTTGGGTGCCGAAGCGAACTCTCCCAGCACAGCGCACGCGCCAACACGTCCGCACAGCTGCGATACAAACCACCTGCGAGAACCGCTGGGGCGACCGAGCAGCAGACGGCGTCGCGGCGCCGAGCGCCGGGCGGCGGCGCATCCTCAGCGCACAAAGTCCTCAATCGGACCAGCACACTGCAGATGGCCACCGCGCTTCGCACCGGGCCCGCGAGGACCTACTTTGGCCGCAAGGCGCCGCGAGCAGGGGGCGCCGGCGCGCAGCTGCGCCGCCTGCCGCGTCCGTCGGCCGGCGCGCCTGCCACCGGCCGCCCCCACCAGCCGGCTGTAGCGCGTGCGCCCACGCACCGCGCTGCCAGCACGCCGGGCGGCCCCCCCTCACCGGCCGGGGACGGTCCCACCCAGCCACCGCCGCGTATCGCCTCACACCCAGATCCCCTTTCACGTTCGTGGGCATGGTGGGTCCCCTTTCACGTTCGTGGGCATGGTGGGTATCCCTGAAACAACCGGTTAATAGCTCGACCGATCGTCGCCAACACTGATTCACCTCTAGCGAGAACAACCGCACCACAACGGGTTACCGGTTGTTCATTTGCGTAACGTCACCAGCAAACGTACACGTCCATCGCCATTTGCAACGAGTATTGCATGCCTGTGTCAGGTGTCACAACACACTACGTCTGCCCACATAGACGCAACAACATGTGCACGCCTAGAGAACACGTGGAAGGTAGACCCCGTACGTATGCGGTGTCCATTGCGCGAACGACTGTCAGCCCGCCTCTGCAGCATGTCGCAGATGTGGAACGCGGTGCAACATGCTATCACGGTGTGTGAGAAGAGACGACTACGTCCGAATACACGCTCCACTACATCAACAGACTGCTCATGCTGATCGCCATCCAGGGCGTCCGTTCCTCCCACACGTCTGTATGGCGTACCACACTGCAATCCAGCTCTTATAGGGAGACGACACGTAGCTGCGTGCACAATATTTGGACTGTATGGTCCGCCGTTGCTAGGCGCTGTCGTCATACGGTCACATGGGCCACGATGTATCATTCAGTACATACGGAGCAATGTGCAGTACAGTTTGTGGGTTTTGCGTACATCGGCGGACAGGTGACAGGCCGTACCACAACGTAGGCTGAGTACGTCGGCATGCGAAGGGCATTGAACATGCAAACTTCTCACCGACCAGCTTGCGAAGGCAGGGGGGAAGGGGGGGGGGCATGTACGTCCTGCTGCTATCCACACTACAGTGTATAGCAGGAGCATGTGGAAAGTCAGCAACACCTGCAAGGTGTTTAACATGACGCGATACACAGGGGACCGGGCAGTGCGAGTAGCGAACTATATTGCGAGGGTTGCGGTTAGGCAACACTACACTACTTTAACGGGTTGCATAACAATTACAGAGCAGGTTCAGCGACAACGTGCGTCAGGTTAAGGCGCAATATAGTTTAGGTTACGGCGCACTTTAGGTTAGGTTAAGGCACATTATAGGTTAGGTTAAGGCACAACATGGGTTACGTTAAGGCACAACATGGGTTACGTTAAGGCACAACATGGGTTAGGTTAAGGCACAACATGGGTTAGGTTAAGGCACAACATGGGTTAGGTTAAGGCACAACATGGGTTAGGTTAAGGCACAACATGGGTTAGGTTAAGGCACAACATGGGTTAGGTTAAGGCACAACATGGGTTAGGTTAAGGCACAACATGGGTTAGGTTAAGGCACAACATGGGTTAGGTTAAGGCACAACATGGGTTAGGTTAAGGCACAACATGGGTTAGGTTAAGGCACAACATGGGTTAGGTTAAGGCACAACATGGGTTAGGTTAAGGCACAACATGGGTTAGGTTAAGGCACAACATGGGTTAGGTTAAGGCACAACATGGGTTAGGTTAAGGCACAACATGGGTTAGGTTAAGGCACAACATGGGTTAGGTTAAGGCACAACATGGGTTAGGTTAAGGCACAACATGGGTTAGGTTAAGGCACAACATGGGTTAGGTTAAGGCACAACATGGGTTAGGTTAAGGCACAACATGGGTTAGGTTAAGGCACAACATGGGTTAGGTTAAGGCACAACATGGGTTAGGTTAAGGCACAACATGGGTTAGGTTAAGGCACAACATGGGTTAGGTTAAGGCACAACATGGGTTAGGTTAAGGCACAACATGGGTTAGGTTAAGGCACAACATGGGTTAGGTTAAGGCACAACATGGGTTAGGTTAAGGCACAACATGGGTTAGGTTAAGGCACAACATGGGTTAGGTTAAGGCACAACATGGGTTAGGTTAAGGCACAACATGGGTTAGGTTAAGGCACAACATGGGTTAGGTTAAGGCACACCATGGGTTAGGTTAAGGCACACCATGGGTTAGGTTAAGGCACACCATGGGTTAGGTTAAGGCACACCATGGGTTAGGTTAAGGCACAACATGGGTTAGGTTAAGGCACAACATGGGTTAGGTTAAGGCACAACATGGGTTAGGTTAAGGCACAACGTAGGTTAGGTTAAGGCACAACGTGGGTTAGGTTAAGGCACAACGTGGGTTAGGTTAAGGCACAACGTGGGTTAGGTTAAGGCACAACGTGGGTTAGGTTAAGGCACAACGTGGGTTAGGTTAAGGCACAACATGGGTTAGGTTAAGGCACAACATGGGTTAGGTTAAGGCACACCATGGGTTAGGTTAAGGCACACCATGGGTTAGGTTAAGGCACAACATGGGTTAGGTTAAGGCACAACATGGGTTAGGTTAAGGCACAACATGGGTTAGGTTAAGGCACAACATGGGTTAGGTTAAGGCACAACATGGGTTAGGTTAAGGCACAACGTAGGTTAGGTTAAGGCACAACGTAGGTTAGGTTAAGGCACAACGTGGGTTAGGTTAAGGCACAACATGGGTTAGGTTAAGGCACAACATGGGTTAGGTTAAGGCACAACATGGGTTAGGTTAAGGCACAACATGGGTTAGGTTAAGGCACAACATGGGTTACGTTACGGCACAACATGGGTTACGTTACGGCACAACATGGGTTACGTTACGGCACAACATGGGTTACGTTACGGCACAACATGGGTTACGTTACGGCACAACATGGGTTACGTTACGGCACAACATGGGTTACGTTACGGCACAACATGGGTTACGTTACGGCACAAATTAGGTTAGGTTACGGCACAAATTAGGTTAGGTTAAGGCACAAATTAGGTTAGGTTAAGGCACAAATTAGGTTAGGTTAAGGCACAAATTACGTTAGGTTAAGGCACAAATTAGGTTAGGTTAAGGCACAAATTAGGTTAGGTTAAGGCACAAATTAGGTTAGGTTAAGGCACAAATTAGGTTAGGTTAAGGCACAAATTAGGTTAGGTTAAGGCACAAATTAGGTTAGGTTAAGGCACGATATAGGTTAGGTTAAGGCACGATATAGGTTAGGTTAAGGCACGATATAGGTTAGGTTAAGGCACGATATAGGTTAGGTTAAGGCACGATATAGGTTAGGTTAAGGCACGATATAGGTTAGGTTAAGGCACGATATAGGTTAGGTTAAGGCACGATATAGGTTAGGTTAAGGTACGATATAGGTTAGGTTAAGGTACGATATAGGTTAGGTTAAGGTACGATATAGGTTAGGTTAAGGTACGATATAGGTTAGGTTAAGGTACGATATAGGTTAGGTTAAGGTACGATATAGGTTAGGTTAAGGTACGATATAGGTTAGGTTAAGGTACGATATAGGTTAGGTTAAGGTACGATATAGGTTAGGTTAAGGTACGATATAGCGTAGGTTCAGATACACATTGTTGTAGGGAAAGGTGTATTGGGGGGGGGGGGCGGCAGGTTCGTTGATAGTGATTATCGTAATTGGATGCCTGCGGTATTATCCGATTTGTCACGTCAGGATGCACTTTTGGCTCATGACAGGCGGCGCTCCGATTCCATGGTTGTGGCAGATCTGTGTCTTTCATTCCTGCCATTGTTTGTGTGCTGTGACAGGAGGCAGTATTGTGATGTTGGGTGCACCACTGTGTAGGACATGTGTGGGTGTTCGTGGCTTAGCTGAGCAATGTGCGGATGTCGGAAGGGTGGGATATTGTGTTTTCTGGGTGGACCTCCCGGTCTGGTAATGATAGTGTGGATTGTG
>NW_026047441.1:265000-270000 GCF_023864345.2 Schistocerca serialis cubense
GGCTGCCCGCCGAGTCATCGGAGGAACTGCGGCGGATCGCTGGCTGGCATCGTTTATGGTTAGAACTAGGGCGGTATCTGATCGCCTTCGAACCTCTAACTTTCGTTCTTGATTAATGAAAACATACTTGGCAAATGCTTTCGCTTCTGTTCGTCTTGCGACGATCCAAGAATTTCACCTCTAACGTCGCAATACGAATGCCCCCGCCTGTCCCTATTAATCATTACCTCGGGTTCCGAAAACCAACAAAATAGAACCGAGGTCCTATTCCATTATTCCATGCACACAGTATTCAGGCGGGCTTGCCTGCTTTAAGCACTCTAATTTGTTCAAAGTAAACGTGCCGGCCCACCGAGACACTCAATAAAGAGCACCCTGGTAGGATTTCAACGGGGTCCGCCTCGGGACGCACGAGCACGCACGAGGCGGTCGCACGCCTTCGGCTCGCCCCACCGGCAGGACGTCCCACGATACATGCCAGTTAAACACCGACGGGCGGTGAACCAACAGCGTGGGACACAAATCCAACTACGAGCTTTTTAACCGCAACAACTTTAATATACGCTATTGGAGCTGGAATTACCGCGGCTGCTGGCACCAGACTTGCCCTCCAATAGATACTCGTTAAAGGATTTAAAGTGTACTCATTCCGATTACGGGGCCTCGGATGAGTCCCGTATCGTTATTTTTCGTCACTACCTCCCCGTGCCGGGAGTGGGTAATTTGCGCGCCTGCTGCCTTCCTTGGATGTGGTAGCCGTTTCTCAGGCTCCCTCTCCGGAATCGAACCCTGATTCCCCGTTACCCGTTACAACCATGGTAGGCGCAGAACCTACCATCGACAGTTGATAAGGCAGACATTTGAAAGATGCGTCGCCGGTACGAGGACCGTGCGATCAGCCCTAAGTTATTCAGAGTCACCAAGGCAAACGGACCGGACGAGCCGACCGATTGGTTTTGATCTAATAAAAGCGTCCCTTCCATCTCTGGTCGGGACTCTGTTTGCATGTATTAGCTCTAGAATTACCACAGTTATCCAAGTAACGTGGGTACGATCTAAGGAACCATAACTGATTTAATGAGCCATTCGCGGTTTCACCTTAATGCGGCTTGTACTGAGACATGCATGGCTTAATCTTTGAGACAAGCATATGACTACTGGCAGGATCAACCAGGGAGCTGCGTCAACTAGAGCTGAGCAGCCGGCCGCCCGGGAGTGTGTCCCGGGGGCCCGCGCGAACACGCAAGCGTCCGCTCAATTATTCTGCAAACAGGAGGAGGCTGAGCTCCCCTGCACAACACACCTCGAAACCCTCTCAGGTCCCGGCGGCGCGCAGCGCCGTCCTAAGTACTTGGTCGGGTTCGAGAGAGGCGCAATCGCCCGGAGTTAGGCGAGTAGACGCTTTAGGTGCGACCACCCGTGCTCCCAACTGAGCTTGCCGCTGCCGACAGAGGCCCGGGAGCGTGCTGTCGTGGCATTGCCGGCGGGAGACAACACGCGCCACCTACGGTGACCGGCAGCTCCAACGCCAGCGCCACAGAAGGACAAAAGCCCTACTTGGGTGCCGAAGCGAACTCTCCCAGCACAGCGCACGCGCCAACACGTCCGCACAGCTGCGATACAAACCACCTGCGAGAACCGCTGGGGCGACCGAGCAGCAGACGGCGTCGCGGCGCCGAGCGCCGGGCGGCGGCGCATCCTCAGCGCACAAAGTCCTCAATCGGACCAGCACACTGCAGATGGCCACCGCGCTTCGCACCGGGCCCGCGAGGACCTACTTTGGCCGCAAGGCGCCGCGAGCAGGGGGCGCCGGCGCGCAGCTGCGCCGCCTGCCGCGTCCGTCGGCCGGCGCGCCTGCCACCGGCCGCCCCCACCAGCCGGCTGTAGCGCGTGCGCCCACGCACCGCGCTGCCAGCACGCCGGGCGGCCCCCCCTCACCGGCCGGGGACGGTCCCACCCAGCCACCGCCGCGTATCGCCTCACACCCAGATCCCCTTTCACGTTCGTGGGCATGGTGGGTCCCCTTTCACGTTCGTGGGCATGGTGGGTATCCCTGAAACAACCGGTTAATAGCTCGACCGATCGTCGCCAACACTGATTCACCTCTAGCGAGAACAACCGCACCACAACGGGTTACCGGTTGTTCATTTGCGTAACGTCACCAGCAAACGTACACGTCCATCGCCATTTGCAACGAGTATTGCATGCCTGTGTCAGGTGTCACAACACACTACGTCTGCCCACATAGACGCAACAACATGTGCACGCCTAGAGAACACGTGGAAGGTAGACCCCGTACGTATGCGGTGTCCATTGCGCGAACGACTGTCAGCCCGCCTCTGCAGCATGTCGCAGATGTGGAACGCGGTGCAACATGCTATCACGGTGTGTGAGAAGAGACGACTACGTCCGAATACACGCTCCACTACATCAACAGACTGCTCATGCTGATCGCCATCCAGGGCGTCCGTTCCTCCCACACGTCTGTATGGCGTACCACACTGCAATCCAGCTCTTATAGGGAGACGACACGTAGCTGCGTGCACAATATTTGGACTGTATGGTCCGCCGTTGCTAGGCGCTGTCGTCATACGGTCACATGGGCCACGATGTATCATTCAGTACATACGGAGCAATGTGCAGTACAGTTTGTGGGTTTTGCGTACATCGGCGGACAGGTGACAGGCCGTACCACAACGTAGGCTGAGTACGTCGGCATGCGAAGGGCATTGAACATGCAAACTTCTCACCGACCAGCTTGCGAAGGCAGGGGGGAAGGGGGGGGGGCATGTACGTCCTGCTGCTATCCACACTACAGTGTATAGCAGGAGCATGTGGAAAGTCAGCAACACCTGCAAGGTGTTTAACATGACGCGATACACAGGGGACCGGGCAGTGCGAGTAGCGAACTATATTGCGAGGGTTGCGGTTAGGCAACACTACACTACTTTAACGGGTTGCATAACAATTACAGAGCAGGTTCAGCGACAACGTGCGTCAGGTTAAGGCGCAATATAGTTTAGGTTACGGCGCACTTTAGGTTAGGTTAAGGCACATTATAGGTTAGGTTAAGGCACAACATGGGTTACGTTAAGGCACAACATGGGTTACGTTAAGGCACAACATGGGTTAGGTTAAGGCACAACATGGGTTAGGTTAAGGCACAACATGGGTTAGGTTAAGGCACAACATGGGTTAGGTTAAGGCACAACATGGGTTAGGTTAAGGCACAACATGGGTTAGGTTAAGGCACAACATGGGTTAGGTTAAGGCACAACATGGGTTAGGTTAAGGCACAACATGGGTTAGGTTAAGGCACAACATGGGTTAGGTTAAGGCACAACATGGGTTAGGTTAAGGCACAACATGGGTTAGGTTAAGGCACAACATGGGTTAGGTTAAGGCACAACATGGGTTAGGTTAAGGCACAACATGGGTTAGGTTAAGGCACAACATGGGTTAGGTTAAGGCACAACATGGGTTAGGTTAAGGCACAACATGGGTTAGGTTAAGGCACAACATGGGTTAGGTTAAGGCACAACATGGGTTAGGTTAAGGCACAACATGGGTTAGGTTAAGGCACAACATGGGTTAGGTTAAGGCACAACATGGGTTAGGTTAAGGCACAACATGGGTTAGGTTAAGGCACAACATGGGTTAGGTTAAGGCACAACATGGGTTAGGTTAAGGCACAACATGGGTTAGGTTAAGGCACAACATGGGTTAGGTTAAGGCACAACATGGGTTAGGTTAAGGCACAACATGGGTTAGGTTAAGGCACAACATGGGTTAGGTTAAGGCACAACATGGGTTAGGTTAAGGCACAACATGGGTTAGGTTAAGGCACAACATGGGTTAGGTTAAGGCACAACATGGGTTAGGTTAAGGCACAACATGGGTTAGGTTAAGGCACAACATGGGTTAGGTTAAGGCACACCATGGGTTAGGTTAAGGCACACCATGGGTTAGGTTAAGGCACACCATGGGTTAGGTTAAGGCACACCATGGGTTAGGTTAAGGCACAACATGGGTTAGGTTAAGGCACAACATGGGTTAGGTTAAGGCACAACGTAGGTTAGGTTAAGGCACAACGTGGGTTAGGTTAAGGCACAACGTGGGTTAGGTTAAGGCACAACGTGGGTTAGGTTAAGGCACAACGTGGGTTAGGTTAAGGCACAACGTGGGTTAGGTTAAGGCACAACATGGGTTAGGTTAAGGCACAACATGGGTTAGGTTAAGGCACACCATGGGTTAGGTTAAGGCACACCATGGGTTAGGTTAAGGCACAACATGGGTTAGGTTAAGGCACAACATGGGTTAGGTTAAGGCACAACATGGGTTAGGTTAAGGCACAACATGGGTTAGGTTAAGGCACAACATGGGTTAGGTTAAGGCACAACGTAGGTTAGGTTAAGGCACAACGTAGGTTAGGTTAAGGCACAACGTGGGTTAGGTTAAGGCACAACATGGGTTAGGTTAAGGCACAACATGGGTTAGGTTAAGGCACAACATGGGTTAGGTTAAGGCACAACATGGGTTACGTTACGGCACAACATGGGTTACGTTACGGCACAACATGGGTTACGTTACGGCACAACATGGGTTACGTTACGGCACAACATGGGTTACGTTACGGCACAACATGGGTTACGTTACGGCACAACATGGGTTACGTTACGGCACAACATGGGTTACGTTACGGCACAAATTAGGTTAGGTTACGGCACAAATTAGGTTAGGTTAAGGCACAAATTAGGTTAGGTTAAGGCACAAATTAGGTTAGGTTAAGGCACAAATTAGGTTAGGTTAAGGCACAAATTAGGTTAGGTTAAGGCACAAATTAGGTTAGGTTAAGGCACAAATTAGGTTAGGTTAAGGCACAAATTAGGTTAGGTTAAGGCACAAATTAGGTTAGGTTAAGGCACGATATAGGTTAGGTTAAGGCACGATATAGGTTAGGTTAAGGCACGATATAGGTTAGGTTAAGGCACGATATAGGT
>NW_026047442.1:0-5000 GCF_023864345.2 Schistocerca serialis cubense
ACATCGATGGGCCCACAGTGCCCATCTTTCGACGCCACCCACAAAGCATGCAGCCTGTGTCGACCACAGCACCCAAACGCCAGTGCCTCTGCCGCACAACGTCGTGGACCGGCAATCACACCACCCGCACCCGCTCGTGCCCCACCCCAACCGCCAAACTCGCAACGCCAGCGGATGAACGGCGGAAGTTTCCCGCACTCGTAATGTGCAATCCACACCTATAACTTGCGTTTCATGAAGAGTTATGTCCAATATGCGACATTCCCGCTGTCCCTATACATGAGCTGCGAGCTGTACCACGTACAAGCTACAGACGCGATCGCATTGCTCACTGTACTGATTCCCATGCCGAGCGATCAGCTAGGAAGCGCCCCATCCATGTCGGTACCCGTGGGCGTTGCACTCGCAGTCGCAAAAAACGTTGGGCAAATATATATCTCGGAACAGTAACGACAGTCGGAGCCTCCTGGCGTTGCACTCGCAGTCGCAAAAAACGCTGGGCAAATATATTTCTCGGAAGAGTAACGACAGTCCGAGCCTCCTGCGTGGGAAGAGTCTTTCTAGGCCCTGACCCACGGGAAGGGTTTAGCTTCCCCCATCCCGGACATTTGAAGTCGTCACACTACCGGTATTGACTAATAGACTGATTGCTGATAATCACTAGCCATACACTGGGGGAAACGGCCGACAGGGGCAGCAACATAGTGGAGCCGCAGTGTCACTAATGTACAGAGATAGAACA
This sequence comes from Schistocerca serialis cubense, assembly GCF_023864345.2. NCBI lineage: Eukaryota > Metazoa > Arthropoda > Insecta > Orthoptera > Acrididae > Schistocerca > Schistocerca serialis. The sequence goes on from NW_026047442.1 coordinate 743, forward strand.
GTTTCGACTGTAACCAGAGTAACCGTATACACGGCACTGATTAGTAATAAATGCAGAGCCATCAGAATACAGATAATATATACAACCGTCCCTATACATGCTGAAAGACTCTGCACACAATGAGAACCACACGTCAGCCAGACACTATCACACACTACTCTCTGCCTCTAACAGGCACACACACAATATCTAACCACCAGCATGGAAGAACATCCGGTGCATCCTCTCCGCCACATTACACAATCCACACTATCATAACCAGACCGGGAGGTCCACCCAGAAAACAGAATATCCCACCCTTCCGACATCCGCCATTGCTCAGCTAAGCCACGAACACCCACACATGTCCTACACAGGGGTGCACCCAACATCACCATACTGCCTCCTGTCACAGTACACAAACAATGGCAGGAATGAAAGACACAGATCTGCCACAACCTTGGAATCGGAGCGCCGCCTGTCATGAGCCACAAGTGCATCCTGACGTGACAAATCGGATGATCCCGCAGGCATGCACTTACGATAATCACTATCAACGAACCTGCCGCCGCCCCTCCCCCCAAATACACCTTTCCCTACAACAATGTGTACCTTAACCTAAGCTATATCGTACCTTAACCTAACCGACATTGCGCCTTAACCTAACCTACGTTGTACCTTAACCTAACCTATGTTGTACCTTAACCTAACCTATGTTGTACCTTAACCTAACCTACGTTGTGCCTTAACCTAACCTACGTTGTGCCTTAACCTAACCTACGTTGTGCCTTAACCTAACCTACGTTGTGCCTTAACCTAACCTACGTTGTGCCTTAACCTAACCTACGTTGTGCCTTAACCTAACCTACGTTGTGCCTTAACCTAACCTACGTTGTGCCTTAACCTAACCTACGTTGTGCCTTAACCTAACCTACGTTGTGCCTTAACCTAACCTACGTTGTGCCTTAACCTAACCTACGTTGTGCCTTAACCTAACCTACGTTGTGCCTTAACCTAACCTACGTTGTGCCTTAACCTAACCTACGTTGTGCCTTAACCTAACCTACGTTGTGCCTTAACCTAACCTACGTTGTGCCTTAACCTAACCTACGTTGTGCCTTAACCTAACCTACGTTGTGCCTTAACCTAACCTACGTTGTGCCTTAACCTAACCTACGTTGTGCCTTAACCTAACCTACGTTGTGCCTTAACCTAACCTACGTTGTGCCTTAACCTAACCTACGTTGTGCCTTAACCTAACCTACGTTGTGCCTTAACCTAACCTACGTTGTGCCTTAACCTAACCTACGTTGTGCCTTAACCTAACCTACGTTGTGCCTTAACCTAACCTACGTTGTGCCTTAACCTAACCTACGTTGTGCCTTAACCTAACTTACGTTGTGCCTTAACCTAACTTACGTTGTGCCTTAACCTAACTTACGTTGTGCCTTAACCTAACCCATGTTGTGCCTTAACCTAACCCATGTTGTGCCTTAACCTAACCCATGTTGTGCCTTAACCTAACCCATGTTGTGCCTTAACGTAACCCATGTTGTGCCTTAACGTAACCCATGTTGTGCCTTAACGTAACCCATGTTGTGCCTTAACGTAACCCATGTTGTGCCTTAACGTAACCCATGTTGTGCCTTAACGTAACCCATGTTGTGCCTTAACGTAACCCATGTTGTGCCTTAACGTAACCCATGTTGTGCCTTAACGTAACCCATGTTGTGCCTTAACGTAACCCAATTTGTGCCTTAACGTAACCCAATTTGTGCCTTAACGTAACCCAATTTGTGCCTTAACGTAACCTAATTTGTGCCTTAACGTAACCTAATTTGTGCCTTAACGTAACCCATATTGCGCCTCAACCTAACCTATATTGCGCCTTAACCTGACGCACGTTGTCGCTGAACCTGCTCTGTAATTGTTATGCAACTCGTTAAATTAGTGTAGTGTTGCCTAACCGCAACCCTCGCAATATAGTTCGCTATTCGCACTGCCCGGTCCCCTGTGTATCGCGTCATGTTAAACACCTTGCAAGTGTTGCTGACTTTCCACATGCTCCTGCTATACACTGTAATGTGGATAGCAGCAGGACGTACATGCCCCCCCCTTCCCCCCTGCCTTCGCAAGCTGGTCGTTGAGAAGTTTGCATGTTCAATGCCCTTCGCATGCCGACGTACTCAGCCTACGTTGTGGTACGGCCTGTCACCTGTCCGCGGATGTACGCAAAACCCACAAACTGTGCTGCACATTGGTCCGTATGTACTGAATGATACATCGTGGCACATGTGTGACCGTACGACGACTGCGCCTAGCAACGGCGGACCATACAGTCCAAATATTGTGGACGCAGCTACGTGTCGTCTCCCTTTAGGAGCTGGATTGCAGTGTGGTACGCCATTCAGACGTGTGGGAGGAACGGACGCCCTGGATGGCGATCAGCATGAGCAGTCTGTTGATGTAGTGGAGCGTGTATTCGGACGTAGTCGTCTCTTCTCACACACTGTGATAGCATGTTGCACCGCGTTCCACATCTGCGACATGCTGCAGAGGCCGGCTGACAGTCGTTCGCGCAATGGACACCGCATACGTACGGGGGCTACCTTCCACGTGTTCTCTAGGCGTGCACATGTTGTTGCGTCTATGTGGGCAGACGTAGTGTGTTGTGACACCTGACACAGGCATGCAATACTCGTTGCAAATGGCGATGGACGTCTACGTTTGCTGGTGACGTTACGCAAATGAACAACTGGTAACCCGTTGTGGTGCGGTTGTTCTCGCTAGAGGTGAATCAGTGTTGGCGACGATCGGTCGAGCTATTAACCGGTTGTTTCATGGATACCCACCATGCCCACGAACGTGAAAGGGGACCCACCATGCCCACGAACGTGAAAGGGGATCTGGGTGTGAGGCGATACGCGGCGGTGGCTGGGTGGGACCGTCCCCGGCCGGTGAGGGGGGGCCGCCCGGCGTGCTGGCAGCGCGGTGCGTGGGCGCACGCGCTACAGCCGGCTGGTGGGGGCGGCCAGTGGCAGGCGCGCCGGCCGACGGACGCGGCAGGCGGCGCAGCTGCGCGCCGGCGCCCCCTGCTCGCGGCGCCTTGCGGCCAAAGTAGGTCCTCGCAGGCCCGGTGCGAAGCGCGGTGGCCATCTGCAGTGTGCTGGTCCGATTGAGGACTGTGTGCGCTGAGGATGCGCCGCCGCCCGGCGCTCGGCGCCGCGACGCCGTCTGCTGCTCGGTCGCCCCAGCGGTTCTCGCAGGTGGTTTGTATCGCAGCTGTGCGGACGTGTTGGCGCGTGCGCTGTGCTGGGAGAGTTCGCTTCGGCACCCAAGTGGGGCTTTTGTCCTTCTGTGGCGCTGGCGTTGGAGCTGCCGGTCACCGTAGGTGGCGCGTGTTGTCTCCCGCCGGCAATGCCACGACAGCACGCTCCCGGGCCTCTGTCGGCAGCGGCAAGCTCAGTTGGGAGCACGGGTGGTCGCACCTAAAGCGTCTACTCGCCTAACTCCGGGCGATTGCGCCTCTCTCGAACCCGACCAAGTACTTAGGACGGCGCTGCGCGCCGCCGGGACCTGAGAGGGTTTCGAGGTGTGTTGTGCAGGGGAGCTCAGCCTCCTCCTGTTTGCAGAATAATTGAGCGGACGCTTGCGTGTTCGCGCGGGCCCCCGGGACACACTCCCGGGCGGCCGGCTGCTCAGCTCTAGTTGACGCAGCTCCCTGGTTGATCCTGCCAGTAGTCATATGCTTGTCTCATGGTTCCTTAGATCGTACCCACGTTACTTGGATAACTGTGGTAATTCTAGAGCTAATACATGCAAACAGAGTCCCGACCAGAGATGGAAGGGACGCTTTTATTAGATCAAAACCAATCGGTCGGCTCGTCCGGTCCGTTTGCCTTGGTGACTCTGAATAACTTTGGGCTGATCGCACGGTCCTCGTACCGGCGACGCATCTTTCAAATGTCTGCCTTATCAACTGTCGATGGTAGGTTCTGCGCCTACCATGGTTGTAACGGGTAACGGGGAATCAGGGTTCGATTCCGGAGAGGGAGCCTGAGAAACGGCTACCACATCCAAGGAAGGCAGCAGGCGCGCAAATTACCCACTCCCGGCACGGGGAGGTAGTGACGAAAAATAACGATACGGGACTCATCCGAGGCCCCGTAATCGGAATGAGTACACTCTAAATCCTTTAACGAGTATCTATTGGAGGGCAAGTCTGGTGCCAGCAGCCGCGGTAATTCCAGCTCCAATAGCGTATATTAAAGTTGTTGCG
>NW_026047442.1:12500-17500 GCF_023864345.2 Schistocerca serialis cubense
GCAAATATATATCTCGGAACAGTAACGACAGTCGGAGCCTCCTGGCGTTGCACTCGCAGTCGCAAAAAACGCTGGGCAAATATATTTCTCGGAAGAGTAACGACAGTCCGAGCCTCCTGCGTGGGAAGAGTCTTTCTAGGCCCTGACCCACGGGAAGGGTTTAGCTTCCCCCATCCCGGACATTTGAAGTCGTCACACTACCGGTATTGACTAATAGACTGATTGCTGATAATCACTAGCCATACACTGGGGGAAACGGCCGACAGGGGCAGCAACATAGTGGAGCCGCAGTGTCACTAATGTACAGAGATAGAACAGTTTCGACTGGAACCAGAGTAACCGTATACACGGCACTGATTAGTAATAAATGCAGAGCCATCAGAATACAGATAATATATACAACCGTCCCTATACATGCTGAAAGACTCTGCACACAATGAGAACCACACGTCAGCCAGACACTATCACACACTACTCTCTGCCTCTAACAGGCACACACACAATATCTAACCACCAGCATGGAAGAACATCCGGTGCATCCTCTCCGCCACATTACACAATCCACACTATCATAACCAGACCGGGAGGTCCACCCAGAAAACAGAATATCCCACCCTTCCGACATCCGCCATTGCTCAGCTAAGCCACGAACACCCACACATGTCCTACACAGGGGTGCACCCAACATCACCATACTGCCTCCTGTCACAGTACACAAACAATGGCAGGAATGAAAGACACAGATCTGCCACAACCTTGGAATCGGAGCGCCGCCTGTCATGAGCCACAAGTGCATCCTGACGTGACAAATCGGATGATCCCGCAGGCATGCACTTACGATAATCACTATCAACGAACCTGCCGCCGCCCCCCCCCCCCAAATACACCTTTCCCTACAACAATGTGTACCTTAACCTAAGCTATATCGTACCATAACCTAACCGACATTGCGCCTTAACCTAACCTACGTTGTACCTTAACCTAACCTATGTTGTACCTTAACCTAACCTACGTTGTACCTTAACCTAACCTACGTTGTGCCTTAACCTAACCTACGTTGTGCCTTAACCTAACCTACGTTGTGCCTTAACCTAACCTACGTTGTGCCTTAACCTAACCTACGTTGTGCCTTAACCTAACCTACGTTGTGCCTTAACCTAACCTACGTTGTGCCTTAACCTAACCTACGTTGTGCCTTAACCTAACCTACGTTGTGCCTTAACCTAACCTACGTTGTGCCTTAACCTAACCTACGTTGTGCCTTAACCTAACCTACGTTGTGCCTTAACCTAACCTACGTTGTGCCTTAACCTAACCTACGTTGTGCCTTAACCTAACCTACGTTGTGCCTTAACCTAACCTACGTTGTGCCTTAACCTAACCTACGTTGTGCCTTAACCTAACCTACGTTGTGCCTTAACCTAACCTACGTTGTGCCTTAACCTAACCTACGTTGTGCCTTAACCTAACCTACGTTGTGCCTTAACCTAACCTACGTTGTGCCTTAACCTAACCTACGTTGTGCCTTAACCTAACCTACGTTGTGCCTTAACCTAACCTACGTTGTGCCTTAACCTAACCTACGTTGTGCCTTAACCTAACCTACGTTGTGCCTTAACCTAACCTACGTTGTGCCTTAACCTAACCTACGTTGTGCCTTAACCTAACCTACGTTGTGCCTTAACCTAACCTACGTTGTGCCTTAACCTAACTTACGTTGTGCCTTAACCTAACTTACGTTGTGCCTTAACCTAACTTACGTTGTGCCTTAACCTAACCCATGTTGTGCCTTAACCTAACCCATGTTGTGCCTTAACCTAACCCATGTTGTGCCTTAACCTAACCCATGTTGTGCCTTAACGTAACCCATGTTGTGCCTTAACGTAACCCATGTTGTGCCTTAACGTAACCCATGTTGTGCCTTAACGTAACCCATGTTGTGCCTTAACGTAACCCATGTTGTGCCTTTACGTAACCCATGTTGTGCCTTAACGTAACCCATGTTGTGCCTTAACGTAACCCATGTTGTGCCTTAACGTAACCCATGTTGTGCCTTAACGTAACCCATGTTGTGCCTTAACGTAACCCATGTTGTGCCTTAACGTAACCCAATTTGTGCCTTAACGTAACCCAATTTGTGCCTTAACGTAACCCAATTTGTGCCTTAACGTAACCTAATTTGTGCCTTAACGTAACCTAATTTGTGCCTTAACGTAACCCATATTGCGCCTCAACCTAACCTATATTGCGCCTTAACCTGACGCACGTTGTCGCTGAACCTGCTCTGTAATTGTTATGCAACTCGTTAAATTAGTGTAGTGTTGCCTAACCGCAACCCTCGCAATATAGTTCGCTATTCGCACTGCCCGGTCCCCTGTGTATCGCGTCATGTTAAACACCTTGCAAGTGTTGCTGACTTTCCACATGCTCCTGCTATACACTGTAATGTGGATAGCAGCAGGACGTACATGCCCCCCCCCTTCCCCCCTGCCTTCGCAAGCTGGTCGTTGAGAAGTTTGCATGTTCAATGCCCTTCGCATGCCGACGTACTCAGCCTACGTTGTGGTACGGCCTGTCACCTGTCCGCGGATGTACGCAAAACCCGCAAACTGTGCTGCACATTGGTCCGTATGTACTGAATGATACATCGTGGCACATGTGTGACCGTACGACGACTGCGCCTAGCAACGGCGGACCATACAGTCCAAATATTGTGGACGCAGCTACGTGTCGTCTCCCTTTAGGAGCTGGATTGCAGTGTGGTACGCCATTCAGACGTGTGGGAGGAACGGACGCCCTGGATGGCGATCAGCATGAGCAGTCTGTTGATGTAGTGGAGCGTGTATTCGGACGTAGTCGTCTCTTCTCACACACTGTGATAGCATGTTGCACCGCGTTCCACATCTGCGACATGCTGCAGAGGCCGGCTGACAGTCGTTCGCGCAATGGACACCGCATACGTACGGGGGCTACCTTCCACGTGTTCTCTAGGCGTGCACATGTTGTTGCGTCTATGTGGGCAGACGTAGTGTGTTGTGACACCTGACACACAGGCATGCAATACTCGTTGCAAATGGCGATGGACGTCTACGTTTGCTGGTGACGTTACGCAAATGAACAACTGGTAACCCGTTGTGGTGCGGTTGTTCTCGCTAGAGGTGAATCAGTGTTGGCGACGATCGGTCGAGCTATTAACCGGTTGTTTCATGGATACCCACCATGCCCACGAACGTGAAAGGGGACCCACCATGCCCACGAACGTGAAAGGGGATCTGGGTGTGAGGCGATACGCGGCGGTGGCTGGGTGGGACCGTCCCCGGCCGGTGAGGGGGGGCCGCCCGGCGTGCTGGCAGCGCGGTGCGTGGGCGCACGCGCTACAGCCGGCTGGTGGGGGCGGCCAGTGGCAGGCGCGCCGGCCGACGGACGCGGCAGGCGGCGCAGCTGCGCGCCGGCGCCCCCTGCTCGCGGCGCCTTGCGGCCAAAGTAGGTCCTCGCGGGCCCGGTGCGAAGCGCGGTGGCCATCTGCAGTGTGCTGGTCCGATTGAGGACTGTGTGCGCTGAGGATGCGCCGCCGCCCGGCGCTCGGCGCCGCGACGCCGTCTGCTGCTCGGTCGCCCCAGCGGTTCTCGCAGGTGGTTTGTATCGCAGCTGTGCGGACGTGTTGGCGCGTGCGCTGTGCTGGGAGAGTTCGCTTCGGCACCCAAGTGGGGCTTTTGTCCTTCTGTGGCGCTGGCGTTGGAGCTGCCGGTCACCGTAGGTGGCGCGTGTTGTCTCCCGCCGGCAATGCCACGACAGCACGCTCCCGGGCCTCTGTCGGCAGCGGCAAGCTCAGTTGGGAGCACGGGTGGTCGCACCTAAAGCGTCTACTCGCCTAACTCCGGGCGATTGCGCCTCTCTCGAACCCGACCAAGTACTTAGGACGGCGCTGCGCGCCGCCGGGACCTGAGAGGGTTTCGAGGTGTGTTGTGCAGGGGAGCTCAGCCTCCTCCTGTTTGCAGAATAATTGAGCGGACGCTTGCGTGTTCGCGCGGGCCCCCGGGACACACTCCCGGGCGGCCGGCTGCTCAGCTCTAGTTGACGCAGCTCCCTGGTTGATCCTGCCAGTAGTCATATGCTTGTCTCAAAGATTAAGCCATGCATGTCTCAGTACAAGCCGCATTAAGGTGAAACCGCGAATGGCTCATTAAATCAGTTATGGTTCCTTAGATCGTACCCACGTTACTTGGATAACTGTGGTAATTCTAGAGCTAATACATGCAAACAGAGTCCCGACCAGAGATGGAAGGGACGCTTTTATTAGATCAAAACCAATCGGTCGGCTCGTCCGGTCCGTTTGCCTTGGTGACTCTGAATAACTTTGGGCTGATCGCACGGTCCTCGTACCGGCGACGCATCTTTCAAATGTCTGCCTTATCAACTGTCGATGGTAGGTTCTGCGCCTACCATGGTTGTAACGGGTAACGGGGAATCAGGGTTCGATTCCGGAGAGGGAGCCTGAGAAACGGCTACCACATCCAAGGAAGGCAGCAGGCGCGCAAATTACCCACTCCCGGCACGGGGAGGTAGTGACGAAAAATAACGATACGGGACTCATCCGAGGCCCCGTAATCGGAATGAGTACACTTTAAATCCTTTAACGAGTATCTATTGGAGGGCAAGTCTGGTGCCAGCAGCCGCGGTAATTCCAGCTCCAATAGCGTATATTAAAGTTGTTGCGGTTAAAAAGCTCGTAGTTGGATTTGTGTCCCACGCTGTTGGTTCACCGCCCGTCGGTGTTTAACTGGCATGTATCGTGGGACGTCCTGCCGGTGGGGCGAGCCGAAGGCGTGCGACCGCCTCGTGCGTGCTCGTGCGTCCCGAGGCGGACCCCGTTGAAATCCTACCAGGGTGCTCTTTATTGAGTGTCTCGGTGGGCCGGCACGTTTACTTTGAACAAATTAGAGTGCTTAAAGCAGGCAAGCCCGCCTGAATACTGTGTGCATGGAATAATGGAATAGGAC
>NW_026047442.1:22500-27500 GCF_023864345.2 Schistocerca serialis cubense
GACAGCGAAGCAAGGAGTGGCATTATTTCTGAAACCAAAAGAAGGACAGAGTGTGAAAGAAGTGAAAGAAATATTTACGAGAGTAATAAACCCAACCAAGGCAAAAGTTAAAATAAATAAAGTAGTAATAGCTAAAAATGCAGTAATAGTGGAAACCCCCACACAGCAGGATAGGAACACTATAATGGGGCATAAAGACCTACAGAGATCTGTAATATGCGAAAAAACAAAGAAACGATGGCCATTAATGACCATATTTGATGTTTCGAACAGACTAACACCAGAAGAACTAACAGAATGTATTCACATGCAGAATTTCGAAGAAAAGATGAGCCTACAAGATTTCAAAAAGGAATTTAGACCGAAATTTAGGATGGGGAAAAAGGATAGAGATACGGGCCATCAAGTAGTTGAAGTCTCACCAACGTTAAGGAAAGAGCTTATACAAAGTGGAAGAATATATGTAGAATATAGTTCAGTGGCGGTCAAGGACTATTGTGTGGTACCCAGATGCCATAAATGCATGGATCTGGGCCACGTTCAGAAGTATTGTACTTGGGGTGACCCCACCTGTGGTCACTGTGGAACAGATAACCACAACAAGAAAGAGTGCCCTGAAAAGAACAGGCCGGAAACATGTATACCATGTAATCGAAGAGGGAAAAGAAAATGTAGAGCACCAAACTCAAAAGAATGCCCCACATATCAGCTTTTACTAGGGAGATTAATACAAAGGACAGATTATGGAGAGTAAACCCCAAGAAAAAAGAAAGAAGCACAAATCACCTAGTAAGCAATTAAGGGATACACTAAGGGGCATAAAAATCAGGGAAGCAGTAGGGGCAAGGGAACAGGAGGCAAAAGGGACCACAGGCAAACAGCCTGAAAATGAGGGAACGAAAAACAACACACAAGACAATAAACAACACACAAAATGTACAGCACAAAACTGCATTGCTATAACTCCCATTAAAAGAACAACACAACCAAAAATATACCACCAAGAGACAATACAGAGGATAGGAAAAGAAAAACAAAAAATGACAGATACACAAGTACAAGCTGTATACACGAAAGAAGTACAAGTACAAACACAAGGGCGACCTCGGTCGCCCATTTTTTATGACAGGAAAATGCAGATGGAAAGTAGGGATGGACAGTCAGAGGTACCAAAGACACAACGGGAATCATCGATACAAGACAAGAAACAAAACATAATGCAGGATGCACAAGTGCAGACACTACATATGGTAGATGCACAAGTACAAACAACGAACACAAGAGAAGCACAAGTACAAACAGAAGGGCGACCTCGGTCGCCCATTTTCCATAACAAAGAAATGCCGATGGAGGGCAGAAGTGGGCGACCAGAGGCGCCCCTGACACAACATATCACACCAACACAGAGACAGAACAAAGACACAGAAAAGAACAGTACAGGAAAGAAATACGGACGACCTCGGTCGTCCGTTTACAATGAAAAGAAACTGCCGATGGAGGGCACGGACGGACGACCGAGTGCGCCCAAAAGAGATCAAGAAAATCAGAGACAAGATAAAAGCAATCAGACAAGCATGAGTGTCACATACAGGGCGATGGACCCTAAGGACACATATAAAATATGCGAGAACGCTCTACAGATGGCAAGATTAGAAGAACCTGGCCTGCTAACCACTGCACTTAGACAACTAGTGAGAGTGGGGCACAGAAACGGCTCGAGAATTACTTATCCAGCTCTGGCGGATGTCGACTGCATTCAGTTAGCAGCGGCAGGAATTCCAACGGAACACGAACAACTACAAAAATTAGTTAAACAAGTATATGAAAGACGAGGTTTAAAATTTAATCTAGATAACATATATACGCAAATGGTAACAACATACGGCCGAATAGGGTTCGACCCCAACAAAGAATGGCCAGCAGATCATTTCCATACATATCACCCATAATGCATCTCAGAGTTCTCCAAATAAATACAATGAGAAGTGCACACGTAAACTATGAATTACGTAAATTAGCGGAAGAACACAAAGCTGATATATTATGCATGCAAGAACCGTACTCCCGGGAGGGTAAAATCCCAGGAATGATAGCTACAGCACAAGTAATTATGAAAGGAGACAGACCGATGTCTGCAATAGTGATTCTAAATAGAAATATAAAAACAATAGTATTAAATCAATTTACAAATGAGCATATTGTAACAATTGAAGTACAAGCTTCTAACACAAAATGGTATTTGGTATCAATTTATTGTCAGTACAGAGAACCTATAACTATGTATTTAGAACAATTAAAAGTAATATGCAGATCATTACAGGGTTATCAAGTGATAATTGCAATGGATGCAAATGCAAAGTCATTCCTGTGGCATAGCGGAGAACAAGATGAAAAAGGTCAAGAATTAGAAGATGTAATAAGTGAACTAAATCTAGATGTAATAAATACACCTAGTGATATACCTACATATTCAAATAGAGCAGGAGCAAAAACAAACATTGATATAACACTGGCGAATAATAGGGCTAACAACAAAATAGATAATTGGGAGGTACTGGAGAATGTAACAACTAGTGATCACAATGTAATTAAATATATACTAAAAGCAGAACAGAGGGTAGTGCCACAGGAATGGCTTTCAGAATATGACTACAAAAAAGTAGACTGGGAAAGACTCTCCCGGGAGTATAGCCCGCCGGAGCTGGATGAGGCTCTCGAGATTGATGAGATAGCGGAGCAGATAGTTAATAGCGTAAAGGAGGTAATTGACGCAGTCGTACCAAAGAGAAGCAGAGTCCAAAGCGTCCACCCGGCACCATGGACTCCAGAACTAAGTGACCTACGTCAGGCTACGCGCAGGGCAAGACGTAGGTATCAGCGCACATTCAACCCACAAGATAGAGAATATAGACTAAACATATACAGGCAATACAGGGAGAGATATAGAAGAGAAATCATAGAAGTAAGGAAAAGAAGTTGGGAAAATTTTGTAAGAAATAACTTAGCAATGGATCCCTGGGGAAAGCCTTATAAGCTAGTAAGGGAAAAAATAAGAGCCCCAACAGTCCTCTCATCTATAAGAATACCAAATGAAAACAGAACGACCACAACAAGACAAGAGACAATAACGGTGCTCCTCCAAGCCCTGCTACCAGATGATGATCCCACTGAGGACACACCGGAGCAGGCAGCTATAAGAGAGAGAGCACAAAGAGAATATAATAACAACATAATAGTCTACCCCTTCTCACCGCAGGAGGTGGTAGAAGTGATATCAAACCTAAAAAGAGGAAAATCTCCCGGACCCGACAGGGTTACGGTCGAGGTTCTTCAGGCAATAAAAGAAAAAATAGCTCCAATATTGGCAAGTCTTTACAATAAATGTTTGGAAAGAGGCACTTTTCCACTAAGATGGAAAAGAGCGGAAGTAATAATACTTAGGAAGCCAGATAAGGATCCAATGGAATGTAAAGCATATAGGCCAATATGTCTGCTAGATACCATGGGCAAAGCCCTAGAAAAATTGCTCTGTGCGAGACTGACCGGTCATCGAGAAATGGCAGGGATGCACGAGTGGCAGTTCGGATTCCGCCGTGGAAAATCGACGGAGGACGCGATCAACACGGCGGCCGAACTTGTCAGCTCGTCGACCTGTACATATGTTCTAGGAGTAATGGTGGACATCTCAGGGGCGTTTGACAATTTGTGGTGGCCGGCGCTGTTTACCTGCTTGCAGGAAATGCAGTGTCCGGCAGCACTATACAAATGTTTCAAGAGCTACTGTAGAGACCGGGTGGTACAGATGACGTCTCCGAATGCGGTTGTGACTAAGAACATCTCTAAAGGATGTCCACAGGGATCAGTTTGCGGCCCCATATTTTGGGACATAAATATGGAGCCGTTGCTGCACTCCCTGCAGCAGGAAGCATCAGTATTGGGGGCCGTTGCATACGCGGACGACCTGCTAATTCTAACGCATGGAAACAGCAGACAACAACTGGAAGGACGAAGTAGAGAAATAATGAAAATTCTAACTACCTGGTGTCGAAATTCCAAGATGGCAATTGCGCCACAGAAATCTAACTATATGCTCTTGAAAGGGAAAATGTTAAGGGATCCGTCAATTAGGATCGACAACGCAAACGTAATAAGGAAAAACGTAAGTAAATATCTGGGTGTCTACCTGGATCAAGGATGGAACTTCAAGACCCACATCGACCAAGTAGGAGGGAAAACACTATCAATAATGCACAAGCTAATAAGAATAGGACAGCAACAATTTCATTTACCGCCAAATGTCATCAAACTATATCATGGCAGCTTGCTAGTGTCGATGATGGGATATGGATCGAGTTTATGGGCCCACAGGTTGCGCCTTCTGAAGCCTTCCATGGCTGTGAGGAGAATACAGAGAAATATACTACTGCGATCTATAGGGGCATTTGGAACAACACCGACAGATGGGTTACTAGTCATAATGGGTCTTTGCCCATTAGACTTACTAATAAGACAGAAAGCAGCGAATTATTGGTTAAAGAAGGGTAATTTTGACAAAATTAGGGAAATAATGGGGAAACATTTGGGAAATAAAAAAGAAATAAGAGATGAAACAATAAGCATATGGCAACAACAATGGGATAACTCTCAAACAGCAAGAAGGGTCTATGAAATTTTTCCGAATATAAAAGAAAGATTAAAATATAAAAAATTCCAACCAAGTCAAGGTCTAATACATTTCCTCACAGGGCATGGACCCTACCCTGTGTATTTACACAGGATAGGGAAAAAGGAGACAGAAGAGTGCGAATGTGGGGTCCAGGTAGGCACCCCAGAACATGTCGTATTAGAGTGCACCACTCTCACTAGAGAAGTTCAAGAGGAAAGGTATAGAATAAACACCAACACTATACGGGAAATAATATGGGATGAAGAGAAAGTACAAATATTAGACAAAATAACCACAAAAATATCAAAAGTAGCCTTACAAATGTATAATATAT
>NW_026047442.1:32500-35000 GCF_023864345.2 Schistocerca serialis cubense
CGTTGTGCCTTAACCTAACCTACGTTGTGCCTTAACCTAACCTACGTTGTGCCTTAACCTAACCTACGTTGTGCCTTAACCTAACCTACGTTGTGCCTTAACCTAACCTACGTTGTGCCTTAACCTAACCTACGTTGTGCCTTAACCTAACCTACGTTGTGCCTTAACCTAACCTACGTTGTGCCTTAACCTAACCTACGTTGTGCCTTAACCTAACTTACGTTGTGCCTTAACCTAACTTACGTTGTGCCTTAACCTAACTTACGTTGTGCCTTAACTTAACCCATGTTGTGCCTTAACCTAACCCATGTTGTGCCTTAACCTAACCCATGTTGTGCCTTAACCTAACCCATGTTGTGCCTTAACGTAACCCATGTTGTGCCTTAACGTAACCCATGTTGTGCCTTAACGTAACCCATGTTGTGCCTTAACGTAACCCATGTTGTGCCTTAACGTAACCCATGTTGTGCCTTAACGTAACCCATGTTGTGCCTTAACGTAACCCATGTTGTGCCTTAACGTAACCCATGTTGTGCCTTAACGTAACCCATGTTGTGCCTTAACGTAACCCAATTTGTGCCTTAACGTAACCCAATTTGTGCCTTAACGTAACCCAATTTGTGCCTTAACGTAACCTAATTTGTGCCTTAACGTAACCTAATTTGTGCCTTAACGTAACCCATATTGCGCCTCAACCTAACCTATATTGCGCCTTAACCTGACGCACGTTGTCGCTGAACCTGCTCTGTAATTGTTATGCAACTCGTTAAATTAGTGTAGTGTTGCCTAACCGCAACCCTCGCAATATAGTTCGCTATTCGCACTGCCCGGTCCCCTGTGTATCGCGTCATGTTAAACACCTTGCAAGTGTTGCTGACTTTCCACATGCTCCTGCTATACACTGTAATGTGGATAGCAGCAGGACGTACATGCCCCCCCCCTTCCCCCCTGCCTTCGCAAGCTGGTCGTTGAGAAGTTTGCATGTTCAATGCCCTTCGCATGCCGACGTACTCAGCCTACGTTGTGGTACGGCCTGTCACCTGTCCGCGGATGTACGCAAAACCCACAAACTGTGCTGCACATTGGTCCGTATGTACTGAATGATACATCGTGGCACATGTGTGACCGTACGACGACTGCGCCTAGCAACGGCGGACCATACAGTCCAAATATTGTGGACGCAGCTACGTGTCGTCTCCCTTTAGGAGCTGGATTGCAGTGTGGTACGCCATTCAGACGTGTGGGAGGAACGGACGCCCTGGATGGCGATCAGCATGAGCAGTCTGTTGATGTAGTGGAGCGTGTATTCGGACGTAGTCGTCTCTTCTCACACACTGTGATAGCATGTTGCACCGCGTTCCACATCTGCGACATGCTGCAGAGGCCGGCTGACAGTCGTTCGCGCAATGGACACCGCATACGTACGGGGGCTACCTTCCACGTGTTCTCTAGGCGTGCACATGTTGTTGCGTCTATGTGGGCAGACGTAGTGTGTTGTGACACCTGACACAGGCATGCAATACTCGTTGCAAATGGCGATGGACGTCTACGTTTGCTGGTGACGTTACGCAAATGAACAACTGGTAACCCGTTGTGGTGCGGTTGTTCTCGCTAGAGGTGAATCAGTGTTGGCGACGATCGGTCGAGCTATTAACCGGTTGTTTCATGGATACCCACCATGCCCACGAACGTGAAAGGGGACCCACCATGCCCACGAACGTGAAAGGGGATCTGGGTGTGAGGCGATACGCGGCGGTGGCTGGGTGGGACCGTCCCCGGCCGGTGAGGGGGGGCCGCCCGGCGTGCTGGCAGCGCGGTGCGTGGGCGCACGCGCTACAGCCGGCTGGTGGGGGCGGCCAGTGGCAGGCGCGCCGGCCGACGGACGCGGCAGGCGGCGCAGCTGCGCGCCGGCGCCCCCTGCTCGCGGCGCCTTGCGGCCAAAGTAGGTCCTCGCGGGCCCGGTGCGAAGCGCGGTGGCCATCTGCAGTGTGCTGGTCCGATTGAGGACTGTGTGCGCTGAGGATGCGCCGCCGCCCGGCGCTCGGCGCCGCGACGCCGTCTGCTGCTCGGTCGCCCCAGCGGTTCTCGCAGGTGGTTTGTATCGCAGCTGTGCGGACGTGTTGGCGCGTGCGCTGTGCTGGGAGAGTTCGCTTCGGCACCCAAGTGGGGCTTTTGTCCTTCTGTGGCGCTGGCGTTGGAGCTGCCGGTCACCGTAGGTGGCGCGTGTTGTCTCCCGCCGGCAATGCCACGACAGCACGCTCCCGGGCCTCTGTCGGCAGCGGCAAGCTCAGTTGGGAGCACGGGTGGTCGCACCTAAAGCGTCTACTCGCCTAACTCCGGGCGATTGCGCCTCTCTCGAACCCGACCAAGTACTTAGGACGGCGCTGCGCGCCGCCGGGACCTGAGAGGGTTTCGAGGTGTGTTGTGCAGGGGAGCTCAGCCTCCTCCTGTTTGCAGAATAATTGAGCGGACGCTTGCGTGTTCGCGCGGGCCCCCGGGA
>NW_026047442.1:42500-47500 GCF_023864345.2 Schistocerca serialis cubense
CGCGCGCCCTCTCGTGCCGACGACATGAATGTCCACAGTAAACATTCGACACCTCCATCTACAGGGATCCGACGGAACTACGCCAACCATGCTGGCAAAACAGTATCGCCATCTATGCGAATCTGACAACACTAGGTCCGCCATGTCGAGCGCACCACAAAACATACCGCCATCTGTAGGTCTCCCTCAGCATGAGCTCCTGCAACGACGATACCGCCATCTATGGGACGCCAAGCCGACTAAGACATCGATGGGCCCACAGTGCCCATCTTTCGACGCCACCCACAAAGCATGCAGCCTGTGTCGACCACAGCACCCAAACGCCAGTGCCTCTGCCGCACAACGTCGTGGACCGGCAATCACACCACCCGCACCCGCTCGTGCCCCACCCCAACCGCCAAACTCGCAACGCCAGCGGATGAACGGCGGAAGTTTCCCGCACTCGTAATGTGCAATCCACACCTATAACTTGCGTTTCATGAAGAGTTATGTCCAATATGCGACATTCCCGCTGTCCCTATACATGAGCTGCGAGCTGTACCACGTACAAGCTACAGACGCGATCGCATTGCTCACTGTACTGATTCCCATGCCGAGCGATCAGCTAGGAAGCGCCCCATCCATGTCGGTACCCGTGGGCGTTGCACTCGCAGTCGCAAAAAACGTTGGGCAAATATATATCTCGGAACAGTAACGACAGTCGGAGCCTCCTGGCGTTGCACTCGCAGTCGCAAAAAACGCTGGGCAAATATATTTCTCGGAAGAGTAACGACAGTCCGAGCCTCCTGCGTGGGAAGAGTCTTTCTAGGCCCTGACCCACGGGAAGGGTTTAGCTTCCCCCATCCCGGACATTTGAAGTCGTCACACTACCGGTATTGACTAATAGACTGATTGCTGATAATCACTAGCCATACACTGGGGGAAACGGCCGACAGGGGCAGCAACATAGTGGAGCCGCAGTGTCACTAATGTACAGAGATAGAACAGTTTCGACTGGAACCAGAGTAACCGTATACACGGCACTGATTAGTAATAAATGCAGAGCCATCAGAATACAGATAATATATACAACCGTCCCTATACATGCTGAAAGACTCTGCACACAATGAGAACCACACGTCAGCCAGACACTATCACACACTACTCTCTGCCTCTAACAGGCACACACACAATATCTAACCACCAGCATGGAAGAACATCCGGTGCATCCTCTCCGCCACATTACACAATCCACACTATCATAACCAGACCGGGAGGTCCACCCAGAAAACAGAATATCCCACCCTTCCGACATCCGCCATTGCTCAGCTAAGCCACGAACACCCACACATGTCCTACACAGGGGTGCACCCAACATCACCATACTGCCTCCTGTCACAGTACACAAACAATGGCAGGAATGAAAGACACAGATCTGCCACAACCTTGGAATCGGAGCGCCGCCTGTCATGAGCCACAAGTGCATCCTGACGTGACAAATCGGATGATCCCGCAGGCATGCACTTACGATAATCACTATCAACGAACCTGCCGCCGCCCCCCCCCCCCCAAATACACCTTTCCCTACAACAATGTGTACCTTAACCTAAGCTATTTCGTACCTTAACCTAACCGACATTGCGCCTTAACCTAACCTACGTTGTACCTTAACCTAACCTATGTTGTACCTTAACCTAACCTATGTTGTACCTTAACCTAACCTACGTTGTGCCTTAACCTAACCTACGTTGTGCCTTAACCTAACCTACGTTGTGCCTTAACCTAACCTACGTTGTGCCTTAACCTAACCTACGTTGTGCCTTAACCTAACCTACGTTGTGCCTTAACCTAACCTACGTTGTGCCTTAACCTAACCTACGTTGTGCCTTAACCTAACCTACGTTGTGCCTTAACCTAACCTACGTTGTGCCTTAACCTAACCTACGTTGTGCCTTAACCTAACCTACGTTGTGCCTTAACCTAACCTACGTTGTGCCTTAACCTAACCTACGTTGTGCCTTAACCTAACCTACGTTGTGCCTTAACCTAACCTACGTTGTGCCTTAACCTAACCTACGTTGTGCCTTAACCTAACCTACGTTGTGCCTTAACCTAACCTACGTTGTGCCTTAACCTAACCTACGTTGTGCCTTAACCTAACCTACGTTGTGCCTTAACCTAACCTACGTTGTGCCTTAACCTAACCTACGTTGTGCCTTAACCTAACCTACGTTGTGCCTTAACCTAACCTACGTTGTGCCTTAACCTAACCTACGTTGTGCCTTAACCTAACCTACGTTGTGCCTTAACCTAACCTACGTTGTGCCTTAACCTAACCTACGTTGTGCCTTAACCTAACCTACGTTGTGCCTTAACCTAACCTACGTTGTGCCTTAACCTAACTTACGTTGTGCCTTAACCTAACTTACGTTGTGCCTTAACCTAACTTACGTTGTGCCTTAACCTAACCCATGTTGTGCCTTAACCTAACCCATGTTGTGCCTTAACCTAACCCATGTTGTGCCTTAACCTAACCCATGTTGTGCCTTAACGTAACCCATGTTGTGCCTTAACGTAACCCATGTTGTGCCTTAACGTAACCCATGTTGTGCCTTAACGTAACCCATGTTGTGCCTTAACGTAACCCATGTTGTGCCTTAACGTAACCCATGTTGTGCCTTAACGTAACCCATGTTGTGCCTTAACGTAACCCATGTTGTGCCTTAACGTAACCCATGTTGTGCCTTAACGTAACCCATGTTGTGCCTTAACGTAACCCATGTTGTGCCTTAACGTAACCCAATTTGTGCCTTAACGTAACCCAATTTGTGCCTTAACGTAACCCAATTTGTGCCTTAACGTAACCTAATTTGTGCCTTAACGTAACCTAATTTGTGCCTTAACGTAACCCATATTGCGCCTCAACCTAACCTATATTGCGCCTTAACCTGACGCACGTTGTCGCTGAACCTGCTCTGTAATTGTTATGCAACTCGTTAAATTAGTGTAGTGTTGCCTAACCGCAACCCTCGCAATATAGTTCGCTATTCGCACTGCCCGGTCCCCTGTGTATCGCGTCATGTTAAACACCTTGCAAGTGTTGCTGACTTTCCACATGCTCCTGCTATACACTGTAATGTGGATAGCAGCAGGACGTACATGCCCCCCCCCTTCCCCCCTGCCTTCGCAAGCTGGTCGTTGAGAAGTTTGCATGTTCAATGCCCTTCGCATGCCGACGTACTCAGCCTACGTTGTGGTACGGCCTGTCACCTGTCCGCGGATGTACGCAAAACCCACAAACTGTGCTGCACATTGGTCCGTATGTACTGAATGATACATCGTGGCACATGTGTGACCGTACGACGACTGCGCCTAGCAACGGCGGACCATACAGTCCAAATATTGTGGACGCAGCTACGTGTCGTCTCCCTTTAGGAGCTGGATTGCAGTGTGGTACGCCATTCAGACGTGTGGGAGGAACGGACGCCCTGGATGGCGATCAGCATGAGCAGTCTGTTGATGTAGTGGAGCGTGTATTCGGACGTAGTCGTCTCTTCTCACACACTGTGATAGCATGTTGCACCGCGTTCCACATCTGCGACATGCTGCAGAGGCCGGCTGACAGTCGTTCGCGCAATGGACACCGCATACGTACGGGGGCTACCTTCCACGTGTTCTCTAGGCGTGCACATGTTGTTGCGTCTATGTGGGCAGACGTAGTGTGTTGTGACACCTGACACAGGCATGCAATACTCGTTGCAAATGGCGATGGACGTCTACGTTTGCTGGTGACGTTACGCAAATGAACAACTGGTAACCCGTTGTGGTGCGGTTGTTCTCGCTAGAGGTGAATCAGTGTTGGCGACGATCGGTCGAGCTATTAACCGGTTGTTTCATGGATACCCACCATGCCCACGAACGTGAAAGGGGACCCACCATGCCCACGAACGTGAAAGGGGATCTGGGTGTGAGGCGATACGCGGCGGTGGCTGGGTGGGACCGTCCCCGGCCGGTGAGGGGGGGCCGCCCGGCGTGCTGGCAGCGCGGTGCGTGGGCGCACGCGCTACAGCCGGCTGGTGGGGGCGGCCAGTGGCAGGCGCGCCGGCCGACGGACGCGGCAGGCGGCGCAGCTGCGCGCCGGCGCCCCCTGCTCGCGGCGCCTTGCGGCCAAAGTAGGTCCTCGCGGGCCCGGTGCGAAGCGCGGTGGCCATCTGCAGTGTGCTGGTCCGATTGAGGACTGTGTGCGCTGAGGATGCGCCGCCGCCCGGCGCTCGGCGCCGCGACGCCGTCTGCTGCTCGGTCGCCCCAGCGGTTCTCGCAGGTGGTTTGTATCGCAGCTGTGCGGACGTGTTGGCGCGTGCGCTGTGCTGGGAGAGTTCGCTTCGGCACCCAAGTGGGGCTTTTGTCCTTCTGTGGCGCTGGCGTTGGAGCTGCCGGTCACCGTAGGTGGCGCGTGTTGTCTCCCGCCGGCAATGCCACGACAGCACGCTCCCGGGCCTCTGTCGGCAGCGGCAAGCTCAGTTGGGAGCACGGGTGGTCGCACCTAAAGCGTCTACTCGCCTAACTCCGGGCGATTGCGCCTCTCTCGAACCCGACCAAGTACTTAGGACGGCGCTGCGCGCCGCCGGGACCTGAGAGGGTTTCGAGGTGTGTTGTGCAGGGGAGCTCAGCCTCCTCCTGTTTGCAGAATAATTGAGCGGACGCTTGCGTGTTCGCGCGGGCCCCCGGGACACACTCCCGGGCGGCCGGCTGCTCAGCTCTAGTTGACGCAGCTCCCTGGTTGATCCTGCCAGTAGTCATATGCTTGTCTCAAAGATTAAGCCATGCATGTCTCAGTACAAGCCGCATTAAGGTGAAACCGCGAATGGCTCATTAAATCAGTTATGGTTCCTTAGATCGTACCCACGTTACTTGGATAACTGTGGTAATTCTAGAGCTAATACATGCAAACAGAGTCCCGACCAGAGATGGAAGGGACGCTTTTATTAGATCAAAACCAATCGGTCGGCTCGTCCGGTCCG
>NW_026047442.1:55000-60000 GCF_023864345.2 Schistocerca serialis cubense
AGCATGCAGCCTGTGTCGACCACAGCACCCAAACGCCAGTGCCTCTGCCGCACAACGTCGTGGACCGGCAATCACACCACCCGCACCCGCTCGTGCCCCACCCCAACCGCCAAACTCGCAACGCCAGCGGATGAACGGCGGAAGTTTCCCGCACTCGTAATGTGCAATCCACACCTATAACTTGCGTTTCATGAAGAGTTATGTCCAATATGCGACATTCCCGCTGTCCCTATACATGAGCTGCGAGCTGTACCACGTACAAGCTACAGACGCGATCGCATTGCTCACTGTACTGATTCCCATGCCGAGCGATCAGCTAGGAAGCGCCCCATCCATGTCGGTACCCGTGGGCGTTGCACTCGCAGTCGCAAAAAACGTTGGGCAAATATATATCTCGGAACAGTAACGACAGTCGGAGCCTCCTGGCGTTGCACTCGCAGTCGCAAAAAACGCTGGGCAAATATATTTCTCGGAAGAGTAACGACAGTCCGAGCCTCCTGCGTGGGAAGAGTCTTTCTAGGCCCTGACCCACGGGAAGGGTTTAGCTTCCCCCATCCCGGACATTTGAAGTCGTCACACTACCGGTATTGACTAATAGACTGATTGCTGATAATCACTAGCCATACACTGGGGGAAACGGCCGACAGGGGCAGCAACATAGTGGAGCCGCAGTGTCACTAATGTACAGAGATAGAACAGTTTCGACTGGAACCAGAGTAACCGTATACACGGCACTGATTAGTAATAAATGCAGAGCCATCAGAATACAGATAATATATACAACCGTCCCTATACATGCTGAAAGACTCTGCACACAATGAGAACCACACGTCAGCCAGACACTATCACACACTACTCTCTGCCTCTAACAGGCACACACACAATATCTAACCACCAGCATGGAAGAACATCCGGTGCATCCTCTCCGCCACATTACACAATCCACACTATCATAACCAGACCGGGAGGTCCACCCAGAAAACAGAATATCCCACCCTTCCGACATCCGCCATTGCTCAGCTAAGCCACGAACACCCACACATGTCCTACACAGGGGTGCACCCAACATCACCATACTGCCTCCTGTCACAGTACACAAACAATGGCAGGAATGAAAGACACAGATCTGCCACAACCTTGGAATCGGAGCGCCGCCTGTCATGAGCCACAAGTGCATCCTGACGTGACAAATCGGATGATCCCGCAGGCATGCACTTACGATAATCACTATCAACGAACCTGCCGCCGCCCCCCCCCCCCAAATACACCTTTCCCTACAACAATGTGTACCTTAACCTAAGCTATATCGTACCTTAACCTAACCGACATTGCGCCTTAACCTAACCTACGTTGTACCTTAACCTAACCTATGTTGTACCTTAACCTAACCTACGTTGTGCCTTAACCTAACCTACGTTGTGCCTTAACCTAACCTACGTTGTGCCTTAACCTAACCTACGTTGTGCCTTAACCTAACCTACGTTGTGCCTTAACCTAACCTACGTTGTGCCTTAACCTAACCTACGTTGTGCCTTAACCTAACCTACGTTGTGCCTTAACCTAACCTACGTTGTGCCTTAACCTAACCTACGTTGTGCCTTAGCCTAACCTACGTTGTGCCTTAGCCTAACCTACGTTGTGCCTTAACCTAACCTACGTTGTGCCTTAACCTAACCTACGTTGTGCCTTAACCTAACCTACGTTGTGCCTTAACCTAACCTACGTTGTGCCTTAACCTAACCTACGTTGTGCCTTAACCTAACCTACGTTGTGCCTTAACCTAACCTACGTTGTGCCTTAACCTAACCTACGTTGTGCCTTAACCTAACCTACGTTGTGCCTTAACCTAACCTACGTTGTGCCTTAACCTAACCTACGTTGTGCCTTAACCTAACCTACGTTGTGCCTTAACCTAACCTACGTTGTGCCTTAACCTAACCTACGTTGTGCCTTAACCTAACCTACGTTGTGCCTTAACCTAACCTACGTTGTGCCTTAACCTAACCTACGTTGTGCCTTAACCTAACCTACGTTGTGCCTTAACCTAACCTACGTTGTGCCTTAACCTAACCTACGTTGTGCCTTAACCTAACTTACGTTGTGCCTTAACCTAACTTACGTTGTGCCTTAACCTAACTTACGTTGTGCCTTAACCTAACCCATGTTGTGCCTTAACCTAACCCATGTTGTGCCTTAACCTAACCCATGTTGTGCCTTAACCTAACCCATGTTGTGCCTTAACGTAACCCATGTTGTGCCTTAACGTAACCCATGTTGTGCCTTAACGTAACCCATGTTGTGCCTTAACGTAACCCATGTTGTGCCTTAACGTAACCCATGTTGTGCCTTAACGTAACCCATGTTGTGCCTTAACGTAACCCATGTTGTGCCTTAACGTAACCCATGTTGTGCCTTAACGTAACCCATGTTGTGCCTTAACGTAACCCATGTTGTGCCTTAACGTAACCCAATTTGTGCCTTAACGTAACCCAATTTGTGCCTTAACGTAACCCAATTTGTGCCTTAACGTAACCTAATTTGTGCCTTAACGTAACCTAATTTGTGCCTTAACGTAACCCATATTGCGCCTCAACCTAACCTATATTGCGCCTTAACCTGACGCACGTTGTCGCTGAACCTGCTCTGTAATTGTTATGCAACTCGTTAAATTAGTGTAGTGTTGCCTAACCGCAACCCTCGCAATATAGTTCGCTATTCGCACTGCCCGGTCCCCTGTGTATCGCGTCATGTTAAACACCTTGCAAGTGTTGCTGACTTTCCACATGCTCCTGCTATACACTGTAATGTGGATAGCAGCAGGACGTACATGCCCCCCCCCTTCCCCCCTGCCTTCGCAAGCTGGTCGTTGAGAAGTTTGCATGTTCAATGCCCTTCGCATGCCGACGTACTCAGCCTACGTTGTGGTACGGCCTGTCACCTGTCCGCGGATGTACGCAAAACCCACAAACTGTGCTGCACATTGGTCCGTATGTACTGAATGATACATCGTGGCACATGTGTGACCGTACGACGACTGCGCCTAGCAACGGCGGACCATACAGTCCAAATATTGTGGACGCAGCTACGTGTCGTCTCCCTTTAGGAGCTGGATTGCAGTGTGGTACGCCATTCAGACGTGTGGGAGGAACGGACGCCCTGGATGGCGATCAGCATGAGCAGTCTGTTGATGTAGTGGAGCGTGTATTCGGACGTAGTCGTCTCTTCTCACACACTGTGATAGCATGTTGCACCGCGTTCCACATCTGCGACATGCTGCAGAGGCCGGCTGACAGTCGTTCGCGCAATGGACACCGCATACGTACGGGGGCTACCTTCCACGTGTTCTCTAGGCGTGCACATGTTGTTGCGTCTATGTGGGCAGACGTAGTGTGTTGTGACACCTGACACAGGCATGCAATACTCGTTGCAAATGGCGATGGACGTCTACGTTTGCTGGTGACGTTACGCAAATGAACAACTGGTAACCCGTTGTGGTGCGGTTGTTCTCGCTAGAGGTGAATCAGTGTTGGCGACGATCGGTCGAGCTATTAACCGGTTGTTTCATGGATACCCACCATGCCCACGAACGTGAAAGGGGACCCACCATGCCCACGAACGTGAAAGGGGATCTGGGTGTGAGGCGATACGCGGCGGTGGCTGGGTGGGACCGTCCCCGGCCGGTGAGGGGGGGCCGCCCGGCGTGCTGGCAGCGCGGTGCGTGGGCGCACGCGCTACAGCCGGCTGGTGGGGGCGGCCAGTGGCAGGCGCGCCGGCCGACGGACGCGGCAGGCGGCGCAGCTGCGCGCCGGCGCCCCCTGCTCGCGGCGCCTTGCGGCCAAAGTAGGTCCTCGCGGGCCCGGTGCGAAGCGCGGTGGCCATCTGCAGTGTGCTGGTCCGATTGAGGACTGTGTGCGCTGAGGATGCGCCGCCGCCCGGCGCTCGGCGCCGCGACGCCGTCTGCTGCTCGGTCGCCCCAGCGGTTCTCGCAGGTGGTTTGTATCGCAGCTGTGCGGACGTGTTGGCGCGTGCGCTGTGCTGGGAGAGTTCGCTTCGGCACCCAAGTGGGGCTTTTGTCCTTCTGTGGCGCTGGCGTTGGAGCTGCCGGTCACCGTAGGTGGCGCGTGTTGTCTCCCGCCGGCAATGCCACGACAGCACGCTCCCGGGCCTCTGTCGGCAGCGGCAAGCTCAGTTGGGAGCACGGGTGGTCGCACCTAAAGCGTCTACTCGCCTAACTCCGGGCGATTGCGCCTCTCTCGAACCCGACCAAGTACTTAGGACGGCGCTGCGCGCCGCCGGGACCTGAGAGGGTTTCGAGGTGTGTTGTGCAGGGGAGCTCAGCCTCCTCCTGTTTGCAGAATAATTGAGCGGACGCTTGCGTGTTCGCGCGGGCCCCCGGGACACACTCCCGGGCGGCCGGCTGCTCAGCTCTAGTTGACGCAGCTCCCTGGTTGATCCTGCCAGTAGTCATATGCTTGTCTCAAAGATTAAGCCATGCATGTCTCAGTACAAGCCGCATTAAGGTGAAACCGCGAATGGCTCATTAAATCAGTTATGGTTCCTTAGATCGTACCCACGTTACTTGGATAACTGTGGTAATTCTAGAGCTAATACAGGCAAACAGAGTCCCGACCAGAGATGGAAGGGACGCTTTTATTAGATCAAAACCAATCGGTCGGCTCGTCCGGTCCGTTTGCCTTGGTGACTCTGAATAACTTTGGGCTGATCGCACGGTCCTCGTACCGGCGACGCATCTTTCAAATGTCTGCCTTATCAACTGTCGATGGTAGGTTCTGCGCCTACCATGGTTGTAACGGGTAACGGGGAATCAGGGTTCGATTCCGGAGAGGGAGCCTGAGAAACGGCTACCACATCCAAGGAAGGCAGCAGGCGCGCAAATTACCCACTCCCGGCA
This sequence comes from Schistocerca serialis cubense, assembly GCF_023864345.2. Lineage (NCBI taxonomy): Eukaryota > Metazoa > Arthropoda > Insecta > Orthoptera > Acrididae > Schistocerca > Schistocerca serialis. The sequence continues at coordinate 59,913 of NW_026047442.1, forward strand.
CGGGGAGGTAGTGACGAAAAATAACGATACGGGACTCATCCGAGGCCCCGTAATCGGAATGAGTACACTTTAAATCCTTTAACGAGTA
>NW_026047442.1:62500-67500 GCF_023864345.2 Schistocerca serialis cubense
CGAACGGGTGAGATTCACGCCCATCCGGCCACTGGCCTCCGCCCTCGGCAGATGGGGCCGGCCGCCCGCGCGGAGCAATCCGCGGCGGGGTCGTGTCCGGTTGCCTTTCCACTCGCCGCGGGGTGGGGCCGTTCCGGTGTGCGGTGGGCCGCACTTCTCCCCTAGTAGGACGTCGCGACCCGCTGGGTGCCGGCCTACGGCCCGGGTGCGCAGCCTGTCCTTCCGCGGGCCTCGGTTCGCGTCTGTTGGGCAGAGCCCCGGTGTCCTGGCTGGCTGCCCGGCGGTATATCTGGAGGAGTCGATTCGCCCCTTTGGGCGCTCGGGCTCCCGGCAAGCGCGCGCGGTTCTTCCCGGATGACGGACCTACCTGGCCCGGCCCCGGACCCGCGCCGCTGTTGGCTCGGGATGCTCTCGGGCGGAATAATCGCTCCCGTCAGCGGCGCTTCAGCTTTGGACAATTTCACGACCCGTCTTGAAACACGGACCAAGGAGTCTAACATGTGCGCGAGTCATTGGGCTGTACGAAACCTAAAGGCGTAATGAAAGTGAAGGTCTCGCCTTGCGCGGGCCGAGGGAGGATGGGGCTTCCCCGCCCTTCACGGGGCGGCGGCCTCCGCACTCCCGGGGCGTCTCGTCCTCATTGCGAGGTGAGGCGCACCTAGAGCGTACACGTTGGGACCCGAAAGATGGTGAACTATGCCTGGCCAGGACGAAGTCAGGGGAAACCCTGATGGAGGTCCGTAGCGATTCTGACGTGCAAATCGATCGTCGGAGCTGGGTATAGGGGCGAAAGACTAATCGAACCATCTAGTAGCTGGTTCCCTCCGAAGTTTCCCTCAGGATAGCTGGTGCTCGTACGAGTCTCATCCGGTAAAGCGAATGATTAGAGGCCTTGGGGCCGAAACGACCTCAACCTATTCTCAAACTTTAAATGGGTGAGATCTCCGGCTTGCTTGATATGCTGAAGCCGCGAGCAAACGACTCGGATCGGAGTGCCAAGTGGGCCACTTTTGGTAAGCAGAACTGGCGCTGTGGGATGAACCAAACGCCGAGTTAAGGCGCCCGAATCGACGCTCATGGGAAACCATGAAAGGCGTTGGTTGCTTAAGACAGCAGGACGGTGGCCATGGAAGTCGGAATCCGCTAAGGAGTGTGTAACAACTCACCTGCCGAAGCAACTAGCCCTGAAAATGGATGGCGCTGAAGCGTCGTGCCTATACTCGGCCGTCAGTCTGGCAGTCATGGCCGGTCCTTGCGGCCGGCCGCGAAGCCCTGACGAGTAGGAGGGTCGCGGCGGTGGGCGCAGAAGGGTCTGGGCGTGAGCCTGCCTGGAGCCGCCGTCGGTGCAGATCTTGGTGGTAGTAGCAAATACTCCAGCGAGGCCCTGGAGGGCTGACGCGGAGAAGGGTTTCGTGTGAACAGCCGTTGCACACGAGTCAGTCGATCCTAAGCCCTAGGAGAAATCCGATGTTGATGGGGGCCGTCATAGCATGATGCACTTTGTGCTGGCCCCCGTTGGGCGAAAGGGAATCCGGTTCCTATTCCGGAACCCGGCAGCGGAACCGATACAAGTCGGGCCCCTCTTTTAGAGATGCTCGTCGGGGTAACCCAAAAGGACCCGGAGACGCCGTCGGGAGATCGGGGAAGAGTTTTCTTTTCTGCATGAGCGTTCGAGTTCCCTGGAATCCTCTAGCAGGGAGATAGGGTTTGGAACGCGAAGAGCACCGCAGTTGCGGCGGTGTCCCGATCTTCCCCTCGGACCTTGAAAATCCGGGAGAGGGCCACGTGGAGGTGTCGCGCCGGTTCGTACCCATATCCGCAGCAGGTCTCCAAGGTGAAGAGCCTCTAGTCGATAGAATAATGTAGGTAAGGGAAGTCGGCAAATTGGATCCGTAACTTCGGGATAAGGATTGGCTCTGAGGATCGGGGCGTGTCGGGCTTGGTCGGGAAGTGGGTCAGCGCTAACGTGCCGGGCCTGGGCGAGGTGAGTGCCGTAGGGGTGCCGGTAAGTGCGGGCGTTTAGCGCGGGCGTGGTCTGCTCTCGCCGTTGGTCGGCCTCGTGCTGGCCGGCGGTGCAGGATGCGCGCGCCTGCGCGGCGTTCGCGCCCCGGTGCTTCAACCTGCGTGCAGGATCCGAGCTCGGTCCCGTGCCTTGGCCTCCCACGGATCTTCCTTGCTGCGAGGCCGCGTCCGCCTTAGCGTGCTCCTCCGGGGGCGCGCGGGTGCGCGGATTCTCTTCGGCCGCCATTCAACGATCAACTCAGAACTGGCACGGACTGGGGGAATCCGACTGTCTAATTAAAACAAAGCATTGCGATGGCCCTAGCGGGTGTTGACGCAATGTGATTTCTGCCCAGTGCTCTGAATGTCAACGTGAAGAAATTCAAGCAAGCGCGGGTAAACGGCGGGAGTAACTATCCCTTCTCGTGGGCCCGCTGATTTTCGCAGAGTGGAAGACCGCACCAGGGGCTTGGGGGGGTTACCAGCCCCCCCTCGCACTATCCCTTTTTTAGTTGGGGGCAGTAATCAGAGAAAAAGTGGTGGCCCTTCCGCTGAAGGTGCCACCCCAACTCCCCCAGCACCTAGCCGGCCAACCGGCCGTGCCGAAAATCTTGTAACTTTTGCAGCAGTATACGCCTGTAGTGAGTGCCACCGCAGCTTCACCACCAAGAACGGTCTCGGGGTCCATCGCCGCCGCCAACACCTTGCGGCCGCCAACGCGGAGATCGTCACGGAGAGGCATCGCGCGAGGTGGACGGAGGAAGAAGTCCTGTCGCTCGCCAAGGCAGAGGCCGAATTGTTCCTCGAGAGGGACGCCCGGTTCTTCTTTGTAAATCAAGAGCTCATCAGGATGTTCCCCGACCGAACGCTTGAGGCAATCAAGTGCCGACGGCGGCAAGCTGCCCACAAGCAGCTTGTCCGCCAATTCATGGAGGCGCTTGAGATCGGTCGGGGGGAAGAGCCGGCGTCCCGCCGGGGAGCAGCGAGCCCGCTGCCTGACGCGGGCGAGGCCGCTGCGCCGCCCGTCGACGCAGCCGAGGACTTCGCGGCCGACACCACCGGGCCGCCGCCGGAGGGGCCGACTGACGCCGCCATCTGGGAGCATCTGGCGGGGCTACCCGCTTCCGCCCAGCGTTTCTCTGCCCTGGATCGTGTCATAGGTCTGGGGCGGGGCACGCCGCCCGATGTCATCCTGGGCATGCTCCCGGATGCCCTTGCGTCGGTCGGGTCCAGAGGGGAGAGATCGATCACCAGGACACAGCGGCCGCGCCAACCACCGAAGCGGCCGCCTGCCGCGCCGCCGACGCAGAAGCGCAAGCGGCGCCGCTGGGAGTACGCGAGAACGCAGGATGCCTTCCGACGGTCGCGTGCACGTTGCGTGCGCGGCCTCTTGGATGGCACCCTGCTCCAGCCGCCACCTGCCATCCCTGGTCTGCTGGACTTCTGGGCGGACCTCTTCACAAAGAAGCCCATCTCCACCGCGGGCTTCATTCGTGACCGCCTCCTCCCGCACTCGGAGCCTGTCGCTCCCGAGTGCCTATGGGGGCCGGTCACACATGAGGAGGTCGCCGCCGCGTTGCCGCCCAGGGGATCAGCAGCCGGGCCGGACGGCCTTACCCCAGCGGAGTTGCGGCGCCTGCCGCACGAAGTCCTGGTGAAAGTGATGAATCTCTTCCTTCTGGCCCGCGCCCTTCCGGATCGCCTGCTTCGCGCGCGGACGTCCCTTCTCCCGAAAACGGCTGCACCAACATCCCCCGCTGACTTTCGCCCCATTACGGTCTGCTCGGTGTTGGCGCGGACCTTTCACAAGGTTCTCGCGTCACGCCTGATGCGCGCATGTGCTGTGGACGAACGTCAGCGGGCATTCATCCCTCGGGATGGGATGTTGGAAAATACCTTCATCTTGGACACTGCTCTCACCGACGCAGTTCGCTCCTGCCGCTCTGTCTTTGTGGCATCGATCGACGTATCTAAGGCATTCGATTCGGTAGATCATGCTGCCCTTCGGCCCGTGCTGAAGGCGCATGGACTGCCGGATTGTTTTGTCGAGTATGTCGAGCGGTGCTACGAGGGCAGCACGACAGTGATAGCGGACGGCGCCGGCGTGGGCGTGTCTGTGCAGCCAGCACGGGGCGTTCGCCAGGGCGATCCCCTCTCCCCCCTCCTGTTCAACTTTGCGGTGGACTACGTTTTAGGCCAACTGCCCTCCCACATCGGAGCTCGGATCCTCGGTCGCAGAGTCAACGCTGCGGCCTTTGCAGATGACGTCTTGCTGTTTGCAGCGACCCCGAGGGGCTTGCAGTCCCTCATCGACGCAGCTACCGCAGCCCTCGCCCACCTGGGGCTGCAGATCAACGCCCGGAAGTGTTTCACCCTCGCCTTAGTCGCGTCAGGGCGCGAGAAGAAGGTGAAGGTGGACAGCAATGTCACCTTCACAGCAGGCAACACCACCATGCCTGCCCTGCGTGTGGGTGAAACCTTCCGGTACCTGGGGCTGCAATTTTCCACGGCGGGTCGCTGTGTCTTCAATCCACGTCGCCACCTGGTGGAGCAGCTTGACGTCATCTCCCGAGCTCCGCTTAAGCCGCAACAGCGCCTCCACGCTCTCACCAACGTACTTCTCCCTGGCCTGTACCACGGGCTGGCCCTCAGCCGCACCCGGGTGGGTGCATTGAAGTCGGCCGACGTCACCATCCGGGCCGCCGTCAGGAGATGGTTCCGCCTTCCGGCGGACACCCCCCTGGGATACTTCCACGCTCCTGTTGCCCAGGGGGGCCTCGGCATTCCATCTTGCCGATGGATGGGTCCGACCCTCCGTCGGTCCCGTCTCCTGGCGCTGAAGAAGATAGGGCCAGCCTGCGACGGTGCAGGCATGGATGAGGTGCAGCGTGAGATCGAGGTGCTGGAGCGCCACCTAATGTGGGAGGGCCACCTCCTCAAATCGTCAACGCAGGTTGGGGAAATGTGGGCGGCGCGCCTACACATCGCCATTGACGGTG
>NW_026047442.1:72500-80000 GCF_023864345.2 Schistocerca serialis cubense
CACTAAATGCCAGGACATTAATCATACAAACAAGTATTGTACGCAACCTGATATCATATGCGGCCATTGTGGCCTCTCTGGACATATTAAGAATGGCTGTCCTAATAAGGACAAAGCGGCAGTATGTGTACCATGCAAGAGACGAGGCCGCAAGTGTGGTGGACCTAAAGATTGTCCAACCCACCGAATGTTCTTAGACAGACTTGTCCAAAGAACAGATTACGGCGATATTTAAAGTGGTACAAGTCAATGCCATGCGCAGCCAGATGGTTGCACATGAGCTACGGAAGGTAGCGGAACAAGAAGGAGTTGATATTCTTTTGATACAAGAACCGAACTCCTGTACGGGTCGAGTCCCTGGTTTTCCCGCAACAGCACAGGTGGTATCCTCAGGTGGGAACCCCATGAGTGCAATTATAGTATTGAATAAAACTATTAAAACTACGATATTAAATCAGTTCTGTACTGAGCATATTATAGTTGTACAACTAAATCTGCTGTCTTACAGTATGTACGTTGTAAACGTCTACTGCCAATTCAGACATGACATCAAGATTTATCTTGATCAGCTGAATTGGATTCTAAGAGTTTTAGCCGGGCAGGCTATAATTGTAGCTCTTGATGCTAATGCTAAGTCCCCACTCTGGCACAGCGATGTACAGGACGGCAGGGGTGCGGAGCTTGTGGATTTGATAATGGAAACGCACATGTATGTGCTAAACTTGCCTGGGTACCCCCCGACCTACTCAGGGAGGGCGGGTGCAACATCAAATATTGATGTCACACTAGCAAGCGAGAGGGCAGCACCCCACGTCCATAACTGGCAAGTAAGAGAACATCTAACTGTCAGTGACCATAACTGTATAACATTTGATATAGCGCCGACCATCGCGGATGTGCCAGGCGAATGGGTGGAACGCTTCAATTATGCTCGGACAGACTGGGACCGACTCGTGCAGGTGTTCAGTCCTCCCGAGTTCGGAGAGGACATAGGTAATATTGATGAAGCTGTGGAGGAGCTGGTAAGCTCCGTGCAAACGGCTATCACACTGGCTGTACCTCGAATAGCGAGATACATCTGCAGGGAGTCCACCCCATGGACCCCTGAATTGACTGTGCTCAAACGGTCGGTCAGAAGGGCGCGAAGCAACTACCAAAGGAGCTTTGCCCATGACGAACGACAATACCACCTGCGTATTTATCGTCGTCTGAAGCAGAGATACAAGGATCAGTTGGACATTACAAGGCGCCAATCCTGGGAAAAATTTGTGAACGATCAGCTGGGAACAGACCCTTGGGGAGTTCCTTACAAAATCGTTCGAGAAAAAATAAGATCGCCCATGATTCTGTCTACGCTACGTGCTGGGGATGGAGACACGACCAAGAATTGGGAAGAAACAGCAAGGTTGCTGTTGGATACATTATTGCCTGATGACATTGAGGACCAAGACTCGCACGAACAGCGGGACATACGTCAGGCGCTGTCGATTCCGTATCTTAACGATACAAACGTGTGCCCTTTCTCAGCAGAGGAGGTAGAAGCAACCATCTACACCTTTGCAAGGAAGAAGGCGCCTGGTCCTGACGGGATCCCTGTGGAGATCTTACAGGGACTCGCACACTTGGTCGCCCCAGCACTAAGTAGTATTTACAACAGTTGTTTACAAAGGGGCTATTATCCACTAAAGTGGAAAACTGCAGAAGTTGTAGTTCTCAGGAAAGGCCCTGATAAAGATCCAACAGTGCCGAAATCCTATCGGCCTATCTGTCTGCTGGATGTAATGGGCAAAGCATTTGAGAAGTTGCTGGCTGACCGTCTCCAGAGTCATCGAACTCTGTATGGTATGAGTGATAGGCAGTTCGGATTCCGAAAGGGTCGCTCCACCCAGGATGCGATCAATGAGGTTTGCCGAATTGTTCACTCTGCGACATCAAAGTATGTACTTGGCATAATGATAGACATCTCAGGGGCCTTCGACAACCTGTGGTGGCCGGCACTCTTCTCTCGCCTGCGAGAGATTGGGTGCCCGCAGCTGCTGTATGGCTGTCTGGAGGCCTACTGTGATGGAAGGACTGCTAAGATAACGGCTCCTGGAGCCGTCGTATCTAAAAGAGTATCCCGTGGTTGTCCCCAGGGATCGGTGTGTGGTCCCATTTTCTGGGATATTAACATGGAACCTTTGTTGAACGTCCTGCAGCGAGAGACTGCAGTTCTGGGAGTCGTTGCTTATGCGGATGATCTCGCAATTCTAGTAGAAGGTGACACTCGCAATGTGATCGAGGACCGATCACGACTGGTTATTGATCTAATAACCAACTGGTGTACAAAGACTAAAATGTCTATAGCACCACAAAAATCCCTATATATGCTCTTGAAAGGCAAGTTAAATAGGGACCCAACAGTCAGAATTAATGGCCAAGCAGTGTCACGACAGAGATATGCCCGTTACCTTGGGGTATATTTAGATGAGAATTGGAGTTTCATTCCGCATATCGAGCAAATAACGACAAAGTCCCTAGCTTTGTTCAATAAGATAATATCAATTGGACAAAGAAGGTTCCATCTGCCGTCAAAGGCAATAAATATTTACCATAACAGCATATTGGCACCAATAGTAGGGCACGCATCCAGTGTGTGGGCCCACAGGTTAGCTCTGGTGCGGCCTGCCGCTGCTGTCAGGCGAATACAGAGGAACGTTCTGTTGAGATGCATTGGAGCATTCAACACAAGTCCAACAGATGCACTGTTGGTAATTATGGGTCTATGTCCATTAGACCTAATAATAAGGCGGCACGCAGCCTTCTATTGGCTGCGCAAACATAACATCGACAGGGTACAAGATATAATGGGCGTTCCTCTGGTAAGTGTCAAAGCCATTCGCAAGAAAGTGCTTGACATTTGGCAGGACGAATGGGATGGATCCAGTACGGGCCGTAGAGTCCATGGGTTTATACCCACAGTAAGGGGAAGATTAAATAACAAGATAATGAAGCCCTCACAGGGCATAGTTCACTTCCTCACAGGACATGGTCCTTATCCCACGTACCTGCATAAAATAGGGAAAAGGCCAACACCGGAGTGTGACTGTGGTGCCCACGAAGGATCGCCAGAACACATAGTGTTCGAGTGCCCAATATATGAACAGGCTGTCTCAGGGGAGAGGCAGCTTCTGCGTACTAGAAATGTTAATGAAATATTAACAGAAAGCGAAATGTTCAGCAATTTCGCAAAATTGGTTAACAAAATCTCAAGGGAGGCCCAGCGAGCCTACCTTGGGAGAGAGTAAATGCGCTTAAGATCTAATGCGCAATTGTATATATGTATATACTATGTCTGTTTAAGTCTTGACTTAGAGTAGGTAGTAGTTGTAGTTAGTTCAGCAAGGTGGTGGGGGGAATAAAAGAGTAACACAAATGGAGTGGTTTCTCTAGAAGTAGCGGCCCGCCTCCACGTGGCTAGGGACGGGCAACTCTCTGGCAGCGTTCCAGAGAGGCTAAGAGGCCGATAATTGCCATTAAGCAAAGCTACTTAAAAACTAGATAGTATGCATGCACTAATAATCCACTCCTGTAGTGTAATAGCAGAGATAGTTAGTCACAATACGCCCACTCAAAAGTGTTAGAAAGTGGGTTATGCATGTTCCATAAATTTGGGAAAAAGAAAAAAAAAAAAAAAAAAAAAAAAAAAAAAAAAAAAAAAAAAAATTTGTCCCTATACATGAGCTGCGAGCTGTACCACGTACAAGCTACAGACGCGATCGCATTGCTCACTGTACTGATTCCCATGCCGAGCGATCAGCTAGGAAGCGCCCCATCCATGTCGGTACCCGTGGGCGTTGCACTCGCAGTCGCAAAAAACGTTGGGCAAATATATATCTCGGAACAGTAACGACAGTCGGAGCCTCCTGGCGTTGCACTCGCAGTCGCAAAAAACGCTGGGCAAATATATTTCTCGGAAGAGTAACGACAGTCCGAGCCTCCTGCGTGGGAAGAGTCTTTCTAGGCCCTGACCCACGGGAAGGGTTTAGCTTCCCCCATCCCGGACATTTGAAGTCGTCACACTACCGGTATTGACTAATAGACTGATTGCTGATAATCACTAGCCATACACTGGGGGAAACGGCCGACAGGGGCAGCAACATAGTGGAGCCGCAGTGTCACTAATGTACAGAGATAGAACAGTTTCGACTGGAACCAGAGTAACCGTATACACGGCACTGATTAGTAATAAATGCAGAGCCATCAGAATACAGATAATATATACAACCGTCCCTATACATGCTGAAAGACTCTGCACACAATGAGAACCACACGTCAGCCAGACACTATCACACACTACTCTCTGCCTCTAACAGGCACACACACAATATCTAACCACCAGCATGGAAGAACATCCGGTGCATCCTCTCCGCCACATTACACAATCCACACTATCATAACCAGACCGGGAGGTCCACCCAGAAAACAGAATATCCCACCCTTCCGACATCCGCCATTGCTCAGCTAAGCCACGAACACCCACACATGTCCTACACAGGGGTGCACCCAACATCACCATACTGCCTCCTGTCACAGTACACAAACAATGGCAGGAATGAAAGACACAGATCTGCCACAACCTTGGAATCGGAGCGCCGCCTGTCATGAGCCACAAGTGCATCCTGACGTGACAAATCGGATGATCCCGCAGGCATGCACTTACGATAATCACTATCAACGAACCTGCCGCCGCCCCCCCCCCCAAATACACCTTTCCCTACAACAATGTGTACCTTAACCTAAGCTATATCGTACCTTAACCTAACCGACATTGCGCCTTAACCTAACCTACGTTGTACCTTAACCTAACCTATGTTGTACCTTAACCTAACCTACGTTGTGCCTTAACCTAACCTACGTTGTGCCTTAACCTAACCTACGTTGTGCCTTAACCTAACCTACGTTGTGCCTTAACCTAACCTACGTTGTGCCTTAACCTAACCTACGTTGTGCCTTAACCTAACCTACGTTGTGCCTTAACCTAACCTACGTTGTGCATTAACCTAACCTACGTTGTGCCTTAACCTAACCTACGTTGTGCCTTAACCTAACCTACGTTGTGCCTTAACCTAACCTACGTTGTGCCTTAACCTAACCTACGTTGTGCCTTAACCTAACCTACGTTGTGCCTTAACCTAACCTACGTTGTGCCTTAACCTAACCTACGTTGTGCCTTAACCTAACCTACGTTGTGCCTTAACCTAACCTACGTTGTGCCTTAACCTAACCTACGTTGTGCCTTAACCTAACCTACGTTGTGCCTTAACCTAACCTACGTTGTGCCTTAACCTAACCTACGTTGTGCCTTAACCTAACCTACGTTGTGCCTTAACCTAACCTACGTTGTGCCTTAACCTAACCTACGTTGTGCCTTAACCTAACCTACGTTGTGCCTTAACCTAACCTACGTTGTGCCTTAACCTAACCTACGTTGTGCCTTAACCTAACCTACGTTGTGCCTTAACCTAACTTACGTTGTGCCTTAACCTAACTTACGTTGTGCCTTAACCTAACTTACGTTGTGCCTTAACCTAACCCATGTTGTGCCTTAACCTAACCCATGTTGTGCCTTAACCTAACCCATGTTGTGCCTTAACCTAACCCATGTTGTGCCTTAACGTAACCCATGTTGTGCCTTAACGTAACCCATGTTGTGCCTTAACGTAACCCATGTTGTGCCTTAACGTAACCCATGTTGTGCCTTAACGTAACCCATGTTGTGCCTTAACGTAACCCATGTTGTGCCTTAACGTAACCCATGTTGTGCCTTAACGTAACCCATGTTGTGCCTTAACGTAACCCATGTTGTGCCTTAACGTAACCCATGTTGTGCCTTAACGTAACCCATGTTGTGCCTTAACGTAACCCAATTTGTGCCTTAACGTAACCCAATTTGTGCCTTAACGTAACCCAATTTGTGCCTTAACGTAACCTAATTTGTGCCTTAACGTAACCTAATTTGTGCCTTAACGTAACCCATATTGCGCCTCAACCTAACCTATATTGCGCCTTAACCTGACGCACGTTGTCGCTGAACCTGCTCTGTAATTGTTATGCAACTCGTTAAATTAGTGTAGTGTTGCCTAACCGCAACCCTCGCAATATAGTTCGCTATTCGCACTGCCCGGTCCCCTGTGTATCGCGTCATGTTAAACACCTTGCAAGTGTTGCTGACTTTCCACATGCTCCTGCTATACACTGTAATGTGGATAGCAGCAGGACGTACATGCCCCCCCCCTTCCCCCCTGCCTTCGCAAGCTGGTCGTTGAGAAGTTTGCATGTTCAATGCCCTTCGCATGCCGACGTACTCAGCCTACGTTGTGGTACGGCCTGTCACCTGTCCGCGGATGTACGCAAAACCCACAAACTGTGCTGCACATTGGTCCGTATGTACTGAATGATACATCGTGGCACATGTGTGACCGTACGACGACTGCGCCTAGCAACGGCGGACCATACAGTCCAAATATTGTGGACGCAGCTACGTGTCGTCTCCCTTTAGGAGCTGGATTGCAGTGTGGTACGCCATTCAGACGTGTGGGAGGAACGGACGCCCTGGATGGCGATCAGCATGAGCAGTCTGTTGATGTAGTGGAGCGTGTATTCGGACGTAGTCGTCTCTTCTCACACACTGTGATAGCATGTTGCACCGCGTTCCACATCTGCGACATGCTGCAGAGGCCGGCTGACAGTCGTTCGCGCAATGGACACCGCATACGTACGGGGGCTACCTTCCACGTGTTCTCTAGGCGTGCACATGTTGTTGCGTCTATGTGGGCAGACGTAGTGTGTTGTGACACCTGACACAGGCATGCAATACTCGTTGCAAATGGCGATGGACGTCTACGTTTGCTGGTGACGTTACGCAAATGAACAACTGGTAACCCGTTGTGGTGCGGTTGTTCTCGCTAGAGGTGAATCAGTGTTGGCGACGATCGGTCGAGCTATTAACCGGTTGTTTCATGGATACCCACCATGCCCACGAACGTGAAAGGGGACCCACCATGCCCACGAACGTGAAAGGGGATCTGGGTGTGAGGCGATACGCGGCGGTGGCTGGGTGGGACCGTCCCCGGCCGGTGAGGGGGGGCCGCCCGGCGTGCTGGCAGCGCGGTGCGTGGGCGCACGCGCTACAGCCGGCTGGTGGGGGCGGCCAGTGGCAGGCGCGCCGGCCGACGGACGCGGCAGGCGGCGCAGCTGCGCGCCGGCGCCCCCTGCTCGCGGCGCCTTGCGGCCAAAGTAGGTCCTCGCGGGCCCGGTGCGAAGCGCGGTGGCCATCTGCAGTGTGCTGGTCCGATTGAGGACTGTGTGCGCTGAGGATGCGCCGCCGCCCGGCGCTCGGCGCCGCGACGCCGTCTGCTGCTCGGTCGCCCCAGCGGTTCTCGCAGGTGGTTTGTATCGCAGCTGTGCGGACGTGTTGGCGCGTGCGCTGTGCTGGGAGAGTTCGCTTCGGCACCCAAG
>NW_026047442.1:90000-92500 GCF_023864345.2 Schistocerca serialis cubense
AACCTACGTTGTGCCTTAACCTAACCTACGTTGTGCCTTAACCTAACCTACGTTGTGCCTTAACCTAACCTACGTTGTGCCTTAACCTAACCTACGTTGTGCCTTAACCTAACCTACGTTGTGCCTTAACCTAACCTACGTTGTGCCTTAACCTAACCTACGTTGTGCCTTAACCTAACCTACGTTGTGCCTTAACCTAACTTACGTTGTGCCTTAACCTAACTTACGTTGTGCCTTAACCTAACTTACGTTGTGCCTTAACCTAACCCATGTTGTGCCTTAACCTAACCCATGTTGTGCCTTAACCTAACCCATGTTGTGCCTTAACCTAACCCATGTTGTGCCTTAACGTAACCCATGTTGTGCCTTAACGTAACCCATGTTGTGCCTTAACGTAACCCATGTTGTGCCTTAACGTAACCCATGTTGTGCCTTAACGTAACCCATGTTGTGCCTTAACGTAACCCATGTTGTGCCTTAACGTAACCCATGTTGTGCCTTAACGTAACCCATGTTGTGCCTTAACGTAACCCATGTTGTGCCTTAACGTAACCCATGTTGTGCCTTAACGTAACCCAATTTGTGCCTTAACGTAACCCAATTTGTGCCTTAACGTAACCCAATTTGTGCCTTAACGTAACCTAATTTGTGCCTTAACGTAACCTAATTTGTGCCTTAACGTAACCCATATTGCGCCTCAACCTAACCTATATTGCGCCTTAACCTGACGCACGTTGTCGCTGAACCTGCTCTGTAATTGTTATGCAACTCGTTAAATTAGTGTAGTGTTGCCTAACCGCAACCCTCGCAATATAGTTCGCTATTCGCACTGCCCGGTCCCCTGTGTATCGCGTCATGTTAAACACCTTGCAAGTGTTGCTGACTTTCCACATGCTCCTGCTATACACTGTAATGTGGATAGCAGCAGGACGTACATGCCCCCCCCCTTCCCCCCTGCCTTCGCAAGCTGGTCGTTGAGAAGTTTGCATGTTCAATGCCCTTCGCATGCCGACGTACTCAGCCTACGTTGTGGTACGGCCTGTCACCTGTCCGCGGATGTACGCAAAACCCACAAACTGTGCTGCACATTGGTCCGTATGTACTGAATGATACATCGTGGCACATGTGTGACCGTACGACGACTGCGCCTAGCAACGGCGGACCATACAGTCCAAATATTGTGGACGCAGCTACGTGTCGTCTCCCTTTAGGAGCTGGATTGCAGTGTGGTACGCCATTCAGACGTGTGGGAGGAACGGACGCCCTGGATGGCGATCAGCATGAGCAGTCTGTTGATGTAGTGGAGCGTGTATTCGGACGTAGTCGTCTCTTCTCACACACTGTGATAGCATGTTGCACCGCGTTCCACATCTGCGACATGCTGCAGAGGCCGGCTGACAGTCGTTCGCGCAATGGACACCGCATACGTACGGGGGCTACCTTCCACGTGTTCTCTAGGCGTGCACATGTTGTTGCGTCTATGTGGGCAGACGTAGTGTGTTGTGACACCTGACACAGGCATGCAATACTCGTTGCAAATGGCGATGGACGTCTACGTTTGCTGGTGACGTTACGCAAATGAACAACTGGTAACCCGTTGTGGTGCGGTTGTTCTCGCTAGAGGTGAATCAGTGTTGGCGACGATCGGTCGAGCTATTAACCGGTTGTTTCATGGATACCCACCATGCCCACGAACGTGAAAGGGGACCCACCATGCCCACGAACGTGAAAGGGGATCTGGGTGTGAGGCGATACGCGGCGGTGGCTGGGTGGGACCGTCCCCGGCCGGTGAGGGGGGGCCGCCCGGCGTGCTGGCAGCGCGGTGCGTGGGCGCACGCGCTACAGCCGGCTGGTGGGGGCGGCCAGTGGCAGGCGCGCCGGCCGACGGACGCGGCAGGCGGCGCAGCTGCGCGCCGGCGCCCCCTGCTCGCGGCGCCTTGCGGCCAAAGTAGGTCCTCGCGGGCCTGGTGCGAAGCGCGGTGGCCATCTGCAGTGTGCTGGTCCGATTGAGGACTGTGTGCGCTGAGGATGCGCCGCCGCCCGGCGCTCGGCGCCGCGACGCCGTCTGCTGCTCGGTCGCCCCAGCGGTTCTCGCAGGTGGTTTGTATCGCAGCTGTGCGGACGTGTTGGCGCGTGCGCTGTGCTGGGAGAGTTCGCTTCGGCACCCAAGTGGGGCTTTTGTCCTTCTGTGGCGCTGGCGTTGGAGCTGCCGGTCACCGTAGGTGGCGCGTGTTGTCTCCCGCCGGCAATGCCACGACAGCACGCTCCCGGGCCTCTGTCGGCAGCGGCAAGCTCAGTTGGGAGCACGGGTGGTCGCACCTAAAGCGTCTACTCGCCTAACTCCGGGCGATTGCGCCTCTCTCGAACCCGACCAAGTACTTAGGACGGCGCTGCGCGCCGCCGGGACCTGAGAGGGTTTCGAGGTGTGTTGTGCAGGGGAGCTCAGCCTCCTCCTGTTTGCAGAATAATTGAGCGGACGCTTGCGTGTTCGCGCGGGCCC
>NW_026047442.1:102500-107500 GCF_023864345.2 Schistocerca serialis cubense
GCCTTAACCTAACTTACGTTGTGCCTTAACCTAACTTACGTTGTGCCTTAACCTAACTTACGTTGTGCCTTAACCTAACCCATGTTGTGCCTTAACCTAACCCATGTTGTGCCTTAACCTAACCCATGTTGTGCCTTAACCTAACCCATGTTGTGCCTTAACGTAACCCATGTTGTGCCTTAACGTAACCCATGTTGTGCCTTAACGTAACCCATGTTGTGCCTTAACGTAACCCATGTTGTGCCTTAACGTAACCCATGTTGTGCCTTAACGTAACCCATGTTGTGCCTTAACGTAACCCATGTTGTGCCTTAACGTAACCCATGTTGTGCCTTAACGTAACCCATGTTGTGCCTTAACGTAACCCATGTTGTGCCTTAACGTAACCCAATTTGTGCCTTAACGTAACCCAATTTGTGCCTTAACGTAACCTAATTTGTGCCTTAACGTTACCTAATTTGTGCCTTAACGTAACCCATATTGCGCCTCAACCTAACCTATATTGCGCCTTAACCTGACGCACGTTGTCGCTGAACCTGCTCTGTAATTGTTATGCAACTCGTTAAATTAGTGTAGTGTTGCCTAACCGCAACCCTCGCAATATAGTTCGCTATTCGCACTGCCCGGTCCCCTGTGTATCGCGTCATGTTAAACACCTTGCAAGTGTTGCTGACTTTCCACATGCTCCTGCTATACACTGTAATGTGGATAGCAGCAGGACGTACATGCCCCCCCCCTTCCCCCCTGCCTTCGCAAGCTGGTCGTTGAGAAGTTTGCATGTTCAATGCCCTTCGCATGCCGACGTACTCAGCCTACGTTGTGGTACGGCCTGTCACCTGTCCGCGGATGTACGCAAAACCCACAAACTGTGCTGCACATTGGTCCGTATGTACTGAATGATACATCGTGGCACATGTGTGACCGTACGACGACTGCGCCTAGCAACGGCGGACCATACAGTCCAAATATTGTGGACGCAGCTACGTGTCGTCTCCCTTTAGGAGCTGGATTGCAGTGTGGTACGCCATTCAGACGTGTGGGAGGAACGGACGCCCTGGATGGCGATCAGCATGAGCAGTCTGTTGATGTAGTGGAGCGTGTATTCGGACGTAGTCGTCTCTTCTCACACACTGTGATAGCATGTTGCACCGCGTTCCACATCTGCGACATGCTGCAGAGGCCGGCTGACAGTCGTTCGCGCAATGGACACCGCATACGTACGGGGGCTACCTTCCACGTGTTCTCTAGGCGTGCACATGTTGTTGCGTCTATGTGGGCAGACGTAGTGTGTTGTGACACCTGACACAGGCATGCAATACTCGTTGCAAATGGCGATGGACGTCTACGTTTGCTGGTGACGTTACGCAAATGAACAACTGGTAACCCGTTGTGGTGCGGTTGTTCTCGCTAGAGGTGAATCAGTGTTGGCGACGATCGGTCGAGCTATTAACCGGTTGTTTCATGGATACCCACCATGCCCACGAACGTGAAAGGGGACCCACCATGCCCACGAACGTGAAAGGGGATCTGGGTGTGAGGCGATACGCGGCGGTGGCTGGGTGGGACCGTCCCCGGCCGGTGAGGGGGGGCCGCCCGGCGTGCTGGCAGCGCGGTGCGTGGGCGCACGCGCTACAGCCGGCTGGTGGGGGCGGCCAGTGGCAGGCGCGCCGGCCGACGGACGCGGCAGGCGGCGCAGCTGCGCGCCGGCGCCCCCTGCTCGCGGCGCCTTGCGGCCAAAGTAGGTCCTCGCGGGCCCGGTGCGAAGCGCGGTGGCCATCTGCAGTGTGCTGGTCCGATTGAGGACTGTGTGCGCTGAGGATGCGCCGCCGCCCGGCGCTCGGCGCCGCGACGCCGTCTGCTGCTCGGTCGCCCCAGCGGTTCTCGCAGGTGGTTTGTATCGCAGCTGTGCGGACGTGTTGGCGCGTGCGCTGTGCTGGGAGAGTTCGCTTCGGCACCCAAGTGGGGCTTTTGTCCTTCTGTGGCGCTGGCGTTGGAGCTGCCGGTCACCGTAGGTGGCGCGTGTTGTCTCCCGCCGGCAATGCCACGACAGCACGCTCCCGGGCCTCTGTCGGCAGCGGCAAGCTCAGTTGGGAGCACGGGTGGTCGCACCTAAAGCGTCTACTCGCCTAACTCCGGGCGATTGCGCCTCTCTCGAACCCGACCAAGTACTTAGGACGGCGCTGCGCGCCGCCGGGACCTGAGAGGGTTTCGAGGTGTGTTGTGCAGGGGAGCTCAGCCTCCTCCTGTTTGCAGAATAATTGAGCGGACGCTTGCGTGTTCGCGCGGGCCCCCGGGACACACTCCCGGGCGGCCGGCTGCTCAGCTCTAGTTGACGCAGCTCCCTGGTTGATCCTGCCAGTAGTCATATGCTTGTCTCAAAGATTAAGCCATGCATGTCTCAGTACAAGCCGCATTAAGGTGAAACCGCGAATGGCTCATTAAATCAGTTATGGTTCCTTAGATCGTACCCACGTTACTTGGATAACTGTGGTAATTCTAGAGCTAATACATGCAAACAGAGTCCCGACCAGAGATGGAAGGGACGCTTTTATTAGATCAAAACCAATCGGTCGGCTCGTCCGGTCCGTTTGCCTTGGTGACTCTGAATAACTTTGGGCTGATCGCACGGTCCTCGTACCGGCGACGCATCTTTCAAATGTCTGCCTTATCAACTGTCGATGGTAGGTTCTGCGCCTACCATGGTTGTAACGGGTAACGGGGAATCAGGGTTCGATTCCGGAGAGGGAGCCTGAGAAACGGCTACCACATCCAAGGAAGGCAGCAGGCGCGCAAATTACCCACTCCCGGCACGGGGAGGTAGTGACGAAAAATAACGATACGGGACTCATCCGAGGCCCCGTAATCGGAATGAGTACACTTTAAATCCTTTAACGAGTATCTATTGGAGGGCAAGTCTGGTGCCAGCAGCCGCGGTAATTCCAGCTCCAATAGCGTATATTAAAGTTGTTGCGGTTAAAAAGCTCGTAGTTGGATTTGTGTCCCACGCTGTTGGTTCACCGCCCGTCGGTGTTTAACTGGCATGTATCGTGGGACGTCCTGCCGGTGGGGCGAGCCGAAGGCGTGCGACCGCCTCGTGCGTGCTCGTGCGTCCCGAGGCGGACCCCGTTGAAATCCTACCAGGGTGCTCTTTATTGAGTGTCTCGGTGGGCCGGCACGTTTACTTTGAACAAATTAGAGTGCTTAAAGCAGGCAAGCCCGCCTGAATACTGTGTGCATGGAATAATGGAATAGGACCTCGGTTCTATTTTGTTGGTTTTCGGAACCCGAGGTAATGATTAATAGGGACAGGCGGGGGCATTCGTATTGCGACGTTAGAGGTGAAATTCTTGGATCGTCGCAAGACGAACAGAAGCGAAAGCATTTGCCAAGTATGTTTTCATTAATCAAGAACGAAAGTTAGAGGTTCGAAGGCGATCAGATACCGCCCTAGTTCTAACCATAAACGATGCCAGCCAGCGATCCGCCGCAGTTCCTCCGATGACTCGGCGGGCAGCCTCCGGGAAACCAAAGCTTTTGGGTTCCGGGGGAAGTATGGTTGCAAAGCTGAAACTTAAAGGAATTGACGGAAGGGCACCACCAGGAGTGGAGCCTGCGGCTTAATTTGACTCAACACGGGAAACCTCACCAGGCCCGGACACCGGAAGGATTGACAGATTGATAGCTCTTTCTTGATTCGGTGGGTGGTGGTGCATGGCCGTTCTTAGTTGGTGGAGCGATTTGTCTGGTTAATTCCGATAACGAACGAGACTCTAGCCTGCTAACTAGTCGCGTGACATCCTTCGTGCTGTCAGCGATTACTTTTCTTCTTAGAGGGACAGGCGGCTTCTAGCCGCACGAGATTGAGCAATAACAGGTCTGTGATGCCCTTAGATGTTCTGGGCCGCACGCGCGCTACACTGAAGGAATCAGCGTGTCTTCCTAGGCCGAAAGGTCGGGGTAACCCGCTGAACCTCCTTCGTGCTAGGGATTGGGGCTTGCAATTGTTCCCCATGAACGAGGAATTCCCAGTAAGCGCGAGTCATAAGCTCGCGTTGATTACGTCCCTGCCCTTTGTACACACCGCCCGTCGCTACTACCGATTGAATGATTTAGTGAGGTCTTCGGACTGGTACGCGGCATTGACTCTGTCGTTGCCGATGCTACCGGAAAGATGACCAAACTTGATCATTTAGAGGAAGTAAAAGTCGTAACAAGGTTTCCGTAGGTGAACCTGCGGAAGGATCATTACCGACTAGACTGCATGTCTTTCGATGTGCGTGTCGTGTCGCGCAACACGCAGCTACCTGTACGGCTCGCAGTAGCCGTGCGCCGCGTGCGGAACCACGCGTTCGTCTCAAAACTAACGGCAATGTTGTGTGGTACGAGCGCTGAAGCGCTGGAGCGGCTGGCCTGCGGCACCTGGCGCCTGGCGCCGGTTTTGAATGACTTTCGCCCGACTGCCTGTCCGCTCCGGTGTGGAGCCGTACGACGCCCATCGGCCGTGAGGCCGTTGGACACTGAACGCTGGAACAGGGCCGCCACACGCCTCAGTCCCGCCTATGCAACTGTCTCGAAAGAGATGGTGGAAACTATGAAAAGATCACCCAGGACGGTGGATCACTCGGCTCGTGGGTCGATGAAGAACGCAGCAAATTGCGCGTCGACATGTGAACTGCAGGACACATGAACATCGACGTTTCGAACGCACATTGCGGTCCATGGATTCCGTTCCCGGGCCACGTCTGGCTGAGGGTCGGCTACGTATACTGAAGCGCGCGGCGTTTGCCCCGCTTCGCTGACCTGGGAGTGTCGTGGCCGCCTGTGGGGCCGGCCGCGTCTCCTTAAACGTGCGATGCGCGCCCGTCGCCTGGCGGTTCGCATACCGGTACTTACTCGGTAGCGTGCACAGCCGGCTGGCGGCGTGGCGTGCGACACCTCGTACAACGACCTCAGAGCAGGCGAGACTACCCGCTGAATTTAAGCATATTACTAAGCGGAGG
>NW_026047442.1:115000-120000 GCF_023864345.2 Schistocerca serialis cubense
ACCTACGTTGTGCCTTAACCTAACCTACGTTGTGCCTTAACCTAACCTACGTTGTGCCTTAACCTAACCTACGTTGTGCCTTAACCTAACCTACGTTGTGCCTTAACCTAACCTACGTTGTGCCTTAACCTAACCTACGTTGTGCCTTAACCTAACCTACGTTGTGCCTTAACCTAACCTACGTTGTGCCTTAACCTAACCTACGTTGTGCCTTAACCTAACCTACGTTGTGCCTTAACCTAACCTACGTTGTGCCTTAACCTAACCTACGTTGTGCCTTAACCTAACTTACGTTGTGCCTTAACCTAACTTACGTTGTGCCTTAACCTAACTTACGTTGTGCCTTAACCTAACCCATGTTGTGCCTTAACCTAACCCATGTTGTGCCTTAACGTAACCCATGTTGTGCCTTAACGTAACCCATGTTGTGCCTTAACGTAACCCATGTTGTGCCTTAACGTAACCCATGTTGTGCCTTAACGTAACCCATGTTGTGCCTTAACGTAACCCAATTTGTGCCTTAACGTAACCCAATTTGTGCCTTAACGTAACCCAATTTGTGCCTTAACGTAACCTAATTTGTGCCTTAACGTAACCTAATTTGTGCCTTAACGTAACCCATATTGCGCCTCAACCTAACCTATATTGCGCCTTAACCTGACGCACGTTGTCGCTGAACCTGCTCTGTAATTGTTATGCAACTCGTTAAATTAGTGTAGTGTTGCCTAACCGCAACCCTCGCAATATAGTTCGCTATTCGCACTGCCCGGTCCCCTGTGTATCGCGTCATGTTAAACACCTTGCAAGTGTTGCTGACTTTCCACATGCTCCTGCTATACACTGTAATGTGGATAGCAGCAGGACGTACATGCCCCCCCCCTTCCCCCCTGCCTTCGCAAGCTGGTCGTTGAGAAGTTTGCATGTTCAATGCCCTTCGCATGCCGACGTACTCAGCCTACGTTGTGGTACGGCCTGTCACCTGTCCGCGGATGTACGCAAAACCCACAAACTGTGCTGCACATTGGTCCGTATGTACTGAATGATACATCGTGGCACATGTGTGACCGTACGACGACTGCGCCTAGCAACGGCGGACCATACAGTCCAAATATTGTGGACGCAGCTACGTGTCGTCTCCCTTTAGGAGCTGGATTGCAGTGTGGTACGCCATTCAGACGTGTGGGAGGAACGGACGCCCTGGATGGCGATCAGCATGAGCAGTCTGTTGATGTAGTGGAGCGTGTATTCGGACGTAGTCGTCTCTTCTCACACACTGTGATAGCATGTTGCACCGCGTTCCACATCTGCGACATGCTGCAGAGGCCGGCTGACAGTCGTTCGCGCAATGGACACCGCATACGTACGGGGGCTACCTTCCACGTGTTCTCTAGGCGTGCACATGTTGTTGCGTCTATGTGGGCAGACGTAGTGTGTTGTGACACCTGACACAGGCATGCAATACTCGTTGCAAATGGCGATGGACGTCTACGTTTGCTGGTGACGTTACGCAAATGAACAACTGGTAACCCGTTGTGGTGCGGTTGTTCTCGCTAGAGGTGAATCAGTGTTGGCGACGATCGGTCGAGCTATTAACCGGTTGTTTCATGGATACCCACCATGCCCACGAACGTGAAAGGGGACCCACCATGCCCACGAACGTGAAAGGGGATCTGGGTGTGAGGCGATACGCGGCGGTGGCTGGGTGGGACCGTCCCCGGCCGGTGAGGGGGGGCCGCCCGGCGTGCTGGCAGCGCGGTGCGTGGGCGCACGCGCTACAGCCGGCTGGTGGGGGCGGCCAGTGGCAGGCGCGCCGGCCGACGGACGCGGCAGGCGGCGCAGCTGCGCGCCGGCGCCCCCTGCTCGCGGCGCCTTGCGGCCAAAGTAGGTCCTCGCGGGCCCGGTGCGAAGCGCGGTGGCCATCTGCAGTGTGCTGGTCCGATTGAGGACTGTGTGCGCTGAGGATGCGCCGCCGCCCGGCGCTCGGCGCCGCGACGCCGTCTGCTGCTCGGTCGCCCCAGCGGTTCTCGCAGGTGGTTTGTATCGCAGCTGTGCGGACGTGTTGGCGCGTGCGCTGTGCTGGGAGAGTTCGCTTCGGCACCCAAGTGGGGCTTTTGTCCTTCTGTGGCGCTGGCGTTGGAGCTGCCGGTCACCGTAGGTGGCGCGTGTTGTCTCCCGCCGGCAATGCCACGACAGCACGCTCCCGGGCCTCTGTCGGCAGCGGCAAGCTCAGTTGGGAGCACGGGTGGTCGCACCTAAAGCGTCTACTCGCCTAACTCCGGGCGATTGCGCCTCTCTCGAACCCGACCAAGTACTTAGGACGGCGCTGCGCGCCGCCGGGACCTGAGAGGGTTTCGAGGTGTGTTGTGCAGGGGAGCTCAGCCTCCTCCTGTTTGCAGAATAATTGAGCGGACGCTTGCGTGTTCGCGCGGGCCCCCGGGACACACTCCCGGGCGGCCGGCTGCTCAGCTCTAGTTGACGCAGCTCCCTGGTTGATCCTGCCAGTAGTCATATGCTTGTCTCAAAGATTAAGCCATGCATGTCTCAGTACAAGCCGCATTAAGGTGAAACCGCGAATGGCTCATTAAATCAGTTATGGTTCCTTAGATCGTACCCACGTTACTTGGATAACTGTGGTAATTCTAGAGCTAATACATGCAAACAGAGTCCCGACCAGAGATGGAAGGGACGCTTTTATTAGATCAAAACCAATCGGTCGGCTCGTCCGGTCCGTTTGCCTTGGTGACTCTGAATAACTTTGGGCTGATCGCACGGTCCTCGTACCGGCGACGCATCTTTCAAATGTCTGCCTTATCAACTGTCGATGGTAGGTTCTGCGCCTACCATGGTTGTAACGGGTAACGGGGAATCAGGGTTCGATTCCGGAGAGGGAGCCTGAGAAACGGCTACCACATCCAAGGAAGGCAGCAGGCGCGCAAATTACCCACTCCCGGCACGGGGAGGTAGTGACGAAAAATAACGATACGGGACTCATCCGAGGCCCCGTAATCGGAATGAGTACACTTTAAATCCTTTAACGAGTATCTATTGGAGGGCAAGTCTGGTGCCAGCAGCCGCGGTAATTCCAGCTCCAATAGCGTATATTAAAGTTGTTGCGGTTAAAAAGCTCGTAGTTGGATTTGTGTCCCACGCTGTTGGTTCACCGCCCGTCGGTGTTTAACTGGCATGTATCGTGGGACGTCCTGCCGGTGGGGCGAGCCGAAGGCGTGCGACCGCCTCGTGCGTGCTCGTGCGTCCCGAGGCGGACCCCGTTGAAATCCTACCAGGGTGCTCTTTATTGAGTGTCTCGGTGGGCCGGCACGTTTACTTTGAACAAATTAGAGTGCTTAAAGCAGGCAAGCCCGCCTGAATACTGTGTGCATGGAATAATGGAATAGGACCTCGGTTCTATTTTGTTGGTTTTCGGAACCCGAGGTAATGATTAATAGGGACAGGCGGGGGCATTCGTATTGCGACGTTAGAGGTGAAATTCTTGGATCGTCGCAAGACGAACAGAAGCGAAAGCATTTGCCAAGTATGTTTTCATTAATCAAGAACGAAAGTTAGAGGTTCGAAGGCGATCAGATACCGCCCTAGTTCTAACCATAAACGATGCCAGCCAGCGATCCGCCGCAGTTCCTCCGATGACTCGGCGGGCAGCCTCCGGGAAACCAAAGCTTTTGGGTTCCGGGGGAAGTATGGTTGCAAAGCTGAAACTTAAAGGAATTGACGGAAGGGCACCACCAGGAGTGGAGCCTGCGGCTTAATTTGACTCAACACGGGAAACCTCACCAGGCCCGGACACCGGAAGGATTGACAGATTGATAGCTCTTTCTTGATTCGGTGGGTGGTGGTGCATGGCCGTTCTTAGTTGGTGGAGCGATTTGTCTGGTTAATTCCGATAACGAACGAGACTCTAGCCTGCTAACTAGTCGCGTGACATCCTTCGTGCTGTCAGCGATTACTTTTCTTCTTAGAGGGACAGGCGGCTTCTAGCCGCACGAGATTGAGCAATAACAGGTCTGTGATGCCCTTAGATGTTCTGGGCCGCACGCGCGCTACACTGAAGGAATCAGCGTGTCTTCCTAGGCCGAAAGGTCGGGGTAACCCGCTGAACCTCCTTCGTGCTAGGGATTGGGGCTTGCAATTGTTCCCCATGAACGAGGAATTCCCAGTAAGCGCGAGTCATAAGCTCGCGTTGATTACGTCCCTGCCCTTTGTACACACCGCCCGTCGCTACTACCGATTGAATGATTTAGTGAGGTCTTCGGACTGGTACGCGGCATTGACTCTGTCGTTGCCGATGCTACCGGAAAGATGACCAAACTTGATCATTTAGAGGAAGTAAAAGTCGTAACAAGGTTTCCGTAGGTGAACCTGCGGAAGGATCATTACCGACTAGACTGCATGTCTTTCGATGTGCGTGTCGTGTCGCGCAACACGCAGCTACCTGTACGGCTCGCAGTAGCCGTGCGCCGCGTGCGGAACCACGCGTTCGTCTCAAAACTAACGGCAATGTTGTGTGGTACGAGCGCTGAAGCGCTGGAGCGGCTGGCCTGCGGCACCTGGCGCCTGGCGCCGGTTTTGAATGACTTTCGCCCGACTGCCTGTCCGCTCCGGTGTGGAGCCGTACGACGCCCATCGGCCGTGAGGCCGTTGGACACTGAACGCTGGAACAGGGCCGCCACACGCCTCAGTCCCGCCTATGCAACTGTCTCGAAAGAGATGGTGGAAACTATGAAAAGATCACCCAGGACGGTGGATCACTCGGCTCGTGGGTCGATGAAGAACGCAGCAAATTGCGCGTCGACATGTGAACTGCAGGACACATGAACATCGACGTTTCGAACGCACATTGCGGTCCATGGATTCCGTTCCCGGGCCACGTCTGGCTGAGGGTCGGCTACGTATACTGAAGCGCGCGGCGTTTGCCCCGCTTCGCTGACCTGGGAGTGTCGTGGCCGCCTGTGGGGCCGGCCGCGTCTCCTTAAACGTGCGATGCG
>NW_026047442.1:127500-130000 GCF_023864345.2 Schistocerca serialis cubense
TTAACCTAACCTACGTTGTGCCTTAACCTAACCTACGTTGTGCCTTAACCTAACCTACGTTGTGCCTTAACCTAACCTACGTTGTGCCTTAACCTAACCTACGTTGTGCCTTAACCTAACCTACGTTGTGCCTTAACCTAACCTACGTTGTGCCTTAACCTAACCTACGTTGTGCCTTAACCTAACCTACGTTGTGCCTTAACCTAACCTACGTTGTGCCTTAACCTAACCTACGTTGTGCCTTAACCTAACCTACGTTGTGCCTTAACCTAACCTACGTTGTGCCTTAACCTAACCTACGTTGTGCCTTAACCTAACCTACGTTGTGCCTTAACCTAACTTACGTTGTGCCTTAACCTAACTTACGTTGTGCCTTAACCTAACTTACGTTGTGCCTTAACCTAACCCATGTTGTGCCTTAACCTAACCCATGTTGTGCCTTAACCTAACCCATGTTGTGCCTTAACCTAACCCATGTTGTGCCTTAACGTAACCCATGTTGTGCCTTAACGTAACCCATGTTGTGCCTTAACGTAACCCATGTTGTGCATTAACGTAACCCATGTTGTGCCTTAACGTAACCCATGTTGTGCCTTAACGTAACCCATGTTGTGCCTTAACGTAACCCATGTTGTGCCTTAACGTAACCCATGTTGTGCCTTAACGTAACCCATGTTGTGCCTTAACGTAACCCATGTTGTGCCTTAACGTAACCCATGTTGTGCCTTAACGTAACCCAATTTGTGCCTTAACGTAACCCAATTTGTGCCTTAACGTAACCCAATTTGTGCCTTAACGTAACCTAATTTGTGCCTTAACGTAACCTAATTTGTGCCTTAACGTAACCCATATTGCGCCTCAACCTAACCTATATTGCGCCTTAACCTGACGCACGTTGTCGCTGAACCTGCTCTGTAATTGTTATGCAACTCGTTAAATTAGTGTAGTGTTGCCTAACCGCAACCCTCGCAATATAGTTCGCTATTCGCACTGCCCGGTCCCCTGTGTATCGCGTCATGTTAAACACCTTGCAAGTGTTGCTGACTTTCCACATGCTCCTGCTATACACTGTAATGTGGATAGCAGCAGGACGTACATGCCCCCCCCCTTCCCCCCTGCCTTCGCAAGCTGGTCGTTGAGAAGTTTGCATGTTCAATGCCCTTCGCATGCCGACGTACTCAGCCTACGTTGTGGTACGGCCTGTCACCTGTCCGCGGATGTACGCAAAACCCACAAACTGTGCTGCACATTGGTCCGTATGTACTGAATGATACATCGTGGCACATGTGTGACCGTACGACGACTGCGCCTAGCAACGGCGGACCATACAGTCCAAATATTGTGGACGCAGCTACGTGTCGTCTCCCTTTAGGAGCTGGATTGCAGTGTGGTACGCCATTCAGACGTGTGGGAGGAACGGACGCCCTGGATGGCGATCAGCATGAGCAGTCTGTTGATGTAGTGGAGCGTGTATTCGGACGTAGTCGTCTCTTCTCACACACTGTGATAGCATGTTGCACCGCGTTCCACATCTGCGACATGCTGCAGAGGCCGGCTGACAGTCGTTCGCGCAATGGACACCGCATACGTACGGGGGCTACCTTCCACGTGTTCTCTAGGCGTGCACATGTTGTTGCGTCTATGTGGGCAGACGTAGTGTGTTGTGACACCTGACACAGGCATGCAATACTCGTTGCAAATGGCGATGGACGTCTACGTTTGCTGGTGACGTTACGCAAATGAACAACTGGTAACCCGTTGTGGTGCGGTTGTTCTCGCTAGAGGTGAATCAGTGTTGGCGACGATCGGTCGAGCTATTAACCGGTTGTTTCATGGATACCCACCATGCCCACGAACGTGAAAGGGGACCCACCATGCCCACGAACGTGAAAGGGGGGGGGGGGGGGGGGGGGGGATCTGGGTGTGAGGCGATACGCGGCGGTGGCTGGGTGGGACCGTCCCCGGCCGGTGAGGGGGGGCCGCCCGGCGTGCTGGCAGCGCGGTGCGTGGGCGCACGCGCTACAGCCGGCTGGTGGGGGCGGCCAGTGGCAGGCGCGCCGGCCGACGGACGCGGCAGGCGGCGCAGCTGCGCGCCGGCGCCCCCTGCTCGCGGCGCCTTGCGGCCAAAGTAGGTCCTCGCGGGCCCGGTGCGAAGCGCGGTGGCCATCTGCAGTGTGCTGGTCCGATTGAGGACTGTGTGCGCTGAGGATGCGCCGCCGCCCGGCGCTCGGCGCCGCGACGCCGTCTGCTGCTCGGTCGCCCCAGCGGTTCTCGCAGGTGGTTTGTATCGCAGCTGTGCGGACGTGTTGGCGCGTGCGCTGTGCTGGGAGAGTTCGCTTCGGCACCCAAGTGGGGCTTTTGTCCTTCTGTGGCGCTGGCGTTGGAGCTGCCGGTCACCGTAGGTGGCGCGTGTTGTCTCCCGCCGGCAATGCCACGACAGCACGCTCCCGGGCCTCTGTCGGCAGCGGCAAGCTCAGTTGGGAGCACGGGTGGTCGCACC